>NW_024059819.1:43984-96484 GCF_016432855.1 Salvelinus namaycush | reverse complement strand
TGACTTGTGAAACCGAATACCCCACAACAAGGATGGAGTTTTGACTTGTGAAACCGAATACCCCACAACAAGGATGGAGTTTTGACTTGTGAAACCGAATACCTCACAACAAGGATGGAGTTTTGACTTGTGAAACCGAATACCCCACAACAAGGATGGAGTTTTGACTTGTGAAACCGAATACCCCACAACAAGGATGGAGTTTTGACTTGTGAAACCGAATACCTCACAACAAGCCACAGACCACTGATCCCTTCACTTCCAATCCATTCCCAATCCAGCGCGCAGACACGCAGACACACACACACACACACACACACACACACACACACACACACACACACACACACACACACACACACACACACACACACACCCACATTTGTGTTAATTGTTCATGTTCTGTTAACTGTAGCAACACAGACAGACAGAACAAAGAGGTTGGTTGTGTCCCAAATTGGCCATTTAAACACAATGCAAATAGGCTCACAACAACTCCTGATAAAGTTGGGTAGCTGATATTCAGAGCTTAAACAGCCAAATTGATTAGTCACAGGAATCAGGATTAATAAAGCCAATGCAACGGCCTGCTTTATGGTGGGCCAACCACATGGATGGGCGTCAATAGGGGAGGACGTCTACAGGGGAGGATGGCTCATAATAATGGGAGGAACAGAGCAAATGGAATGGCATGAAAGACAGGGAAACCATGTGTTTGATGTACAGTATTTGCTACCATTCCACTTATTCCGCTTCAGCCATTATCAAGAGCCTGTCCTCCCCAATTAAGGTGCCACCAACCTCCTTCATAAAATTCCATTGTGGGCCGACATTGTAGGCTACACCCCAGTAAGCACGAGCCTTGATTTCCATATCTGCGGACATTGGTCTTTGGTTCGGTCCGGACCAAATCTGAACCGATCATAGACGTCGACGTTTGGTTCAGATTTGGTGCAGTCCAGACCAGCCTTGATCTGGGCCAAACATAGACGTCTATAAATTACGTCTTTTCAACTTTCAATTGGACCCCAAAATAAATCTGACTTCAATGTCTGGACAATACTTATTTTCAACGTCATTTTGCTTATTCTAGTTTTGCGGGGGCAACATTTTCTGGTGTCGCCTGGGGCGGCAGAACGGCAAGGGCCAGCCTTGCAAATGGCACCCTACTCCTTACATATAGTGGCTTGCGAAAGTATTCACCCCCTTGGCATTTTTCCTATTTTGTTGCCTTACAACCTGGAATAAAAATAGATTTTTGGAGGGTTTGTATCATTTGATTTACACAACATGTCTACCACTTTGAAGATGCAAAATATTTTTTATTGTTGAACAAACAAGAAATAAGACAAAACAGTTTTCATAACTATTCACCCCCCCAAAGTCAATACTTTGTAGAGCCACCTTTTTCAGCAATTACAGCTGTAAGTCTATTGGGGTATGTCTCTATAAACTTGGCATATCGAGCCACTGGGATTTTTGCCCATTCTTCAATGAAAAACTGCTCCAGCTCCTTCAAGTTGGATTGGTTCCGCTGGTGTACAGCAATCTTTAAGTCATACCACAGATCCTCAATTGGATTGAGGTCTGGGCTTTGACTAGGCCATTCCAAGACATTTAAAAATGTTTCCCCTTAATCTACTCAAGTGTTGCTTTAGCAGTATATTTAGGGTCATTGTCCTGCTGGAAGGTGAACCTCCGTCCCAGTCTCAAATCTCTGGAAGACTGAAACAGGCTTTCCTCAAGAATTTCCCTGTATTTAGCGCCATCCATCATTCCTTCAATTTTGACCAGTTTCCCAGGCACTGCCAATGAAAAACGTCCCCACAGCATGATGCTGCCACCACCATGCTTCACTGTGGGGATGGTGTTCTAGGGGTGATGAGAGGTGTTGGGTTTGCGCCAGACATAGCGTTTTCCTTGATGGCCAAAAAGCGCAATTTTAGTCTCATCTGACCAGAGTACCTTCTTCCATATGTTTGGGGAGTCTCCCACATTCCTTTCGGCGAACACCAAATGTGTTTGCTTATTTCTTTCTTTAAGCAATGGCTTTTTCTGGCCACTCTTCCATAAAGCCCAGCTCTGTGGAGGGTACGGCTTAAAGTGGTCCTATGGACAGATACTCCAATCTCCGCCGTGGAGCTTTGCAGCTCCTTCAGGGTTATCTTTGGTCTCTTTGTTGCCTCTCTGATTAATGCCTGCCTTGCCTGGTCCGTGAGTTTTGGTGGGTGGCCTTCTCTTGGCAAGTTTGCTGTGGTGCCATATTCTTTCCATGATTATGAAATGATCCATGAAATGGATTTAATGGTTCGCCTTGGGATGTTCAAAGTTTCTGATATTTTTTTATAACCCAACCCTTATCTGTACTTCTCCACAACTTTGTCCCTGACCTGTTTGGAGAGATCCTTGGTTTTCATGGTGCCGCTTGCTTGGTGGTGTTGCAGACTCTGGGGCCTTTCAGAACAGGTGTATAAATACTGAGTTCATGTGGGGCTTCATAGCAAAGGGGGTGAATACATATGCATGCACCATTTTTACGTTTTTATTTACTTTTTTTTTTTTTTACAAGTTTTTTTTTTCATTTCACTTCACCAATTTGGACTATTTTGTGTATGTCCATTACATGAAATCCAAATAAAATCGATTTAAATTACAGGTTGTAATGCAACAAAATAGGAAAAACACCAAGGGGGATGAATACTTTTACAAGGAACTGTAGTGCATTACTTTTGACAAGAGTCCTAAGGGCCCTGGGCAAAAGTACACTACATGACCAAAAGTATGTGGACACCTGCTCGCCGAACATCTCATTCCAAAATCATGGGCATTAATATGGAGTTGGTCCCCCCTTTGCTGCTATAACAGTCTCCACTCTTCTGGGAAGGCTTTCCTCTAGATGTTGGAACATTGCTGCAGGAACTTGCTTTCCTTCAGCCACAAGAGCATTAGTGAGGTTGGGCACTGATGTTGGACGATTAGGATTGGCTCGCAGTCAGCGTTCCAATTCATCCCAAAGGTGTTTTTGATGCGGTTGAGGTCAGGTCTCTGTGGAGGCCAATCAAGTTATTCCACGATCTCGACAGACCGTTTCTGTATGGACCTAGCTTTGTGCACGGGGGAATTGCCATGCTGAAACAGGAAAGGGCCTTCCCCAAACTGTTGCCAAAAAGTTGGAAGCACAGAATCTTCTAGAATGTCATTGTATGCTGCGGGGTTAAGATTTCCCTTCAATTGAACTAAGGGGCCTGAACCGTGAAAAACAACCAGAGACCATTATTCCTCCTCCACCAAACTTTACAGTTGACACTATGCATTGCGGCATGTATCATTCTCCTGCTGTCGGACTGCCAGATGGTGAAGCATGATTCATCACTCCAGAGAACGCGTTTCCACTGCTCCAGAGTCCAATGGCGGCAAGCTTTACACCACTCCAGCCGACTCTTGGCATTGCACATGGTGATCTTAGGCTTGTGTGCGGCTGCTCGGCCATCAAAACCCATTTCATGAAGCGGCTACCAGTTCTTGTGCTGATGTTGTTTCCAGAGGCAGTTTGGAAGTGTAAGTGAGTGTTGCAACCAAAGAAAGACCATTTTTACTTCAGCACTAGACAGTCCCGTTCTGTGAGCTTGTGTGGCCTACCACTTCGCGGCTGAGCCGTTGATGCTTCTAGACGTTTCCACTTCACAATAACAGCACTTACAGTCGACCGGGACAGCTTTAGCAGGGCAGAAATTTGACTAACTGACTTGTTGGACAGGTGGCATCCTATGACGGTGCCACGTTGAAAGTCACTGAGCTCTTCAGTAAGGTCACTCTACTGGCAATGTTTGTCTATGGAGATTGCATGGCTGTTTGATCAATTTTGTACCGCGTGTGGCTGAAATAGCCGAATCCATTCATTTGAAGGGGTGTCCACATACTTTTGTATATATAGTGTAGTTCACAACATAGGGAATAGAGCTCCATTTGTGATGCAGAGGTTGTCATGGTGATGGTTCTGTAGTCTCCTGTCTCTTTATTCTCTCTGTTCGGTTCTCTCTCTGAAACACTAACACTAATTGGTCTTTAGACCAATCAGCACCTCCACACATCGCCAGCCTGTCATACACACTTCTACAGCAGTACAAAGAAAGCTAGCCATACATAGTCATACAGTACCCAGCCTCCCCAGTCCCACAGGATGTGCAGGCCAATTACCACCTTATTATGACAATGAGATAACTCTGATTTGGAAGGGAGTGTGTGCAGGTGGTAGGGAAGGGGAAGGGGTAGCCTTCATGTTCATGCCTTTTTCTGTTAACTTTAATACTCTCTTTTTCCTTAGCTATTCAGTTCCTTTGCCTCTGACTGACACTCTCTTTCTCACTTTCTTTCTATCACGTTCTCTTCTGCCTTCCTCTTCCGCGCATTCCGCCCTCCCTCATCTATCTATCTATCTATCTATCTATCTATCTACAGTGCATTCGGGAAAGTATTCAGACCCCTTGACTTTTTCCACATTTTGTTATGCTACAGCCTTATTCTAAAATGTATTGTTTTTCCTCATCAATCAACACACAATACCCCATCACATTTTCGCAAATGTATTAAACATAAAAAGCACAAATACCTTATTTACATAAGTATTCAGACCCTTCGCTATTAGACTAGAAATTGAGCTCAGGTGAAACCTGTTTCCATTGATCATCCTTGAGATGTTTCTACAACTTGATTGGACTCCACCTGTCGTAAATTAAATTGATTGGGCATGATTTGAAAAGGTACATACCTGTCTATATAAGGTCCCACAGAAGACAGTGCATGCCAGAGCAAAAGCTAAGCCATGAGGTCGAAGGAATTGTCTGTAGAGCGCCGAGACAGGATTGTGGCAAGGCACAGATCTGGGGAAAGGTACGAAAACATGTCTGCAGCATTGAAGGTCCCCAAGAACACAGTGGCCTCCATCATTCTTAAATGGAAGAACTTTGGAACCACCAATACTCTTCCTAGAGCTGGCCGCACGGCCAAACTGAGCAATCGGGGGAGAAGGGCCTTGGTCAGAGAGGTGACGTGACCAAGAACCTGATGGTCAATCTGATAGAGCTCTAGAGTTACTCTGTGGAGATAAGAGAACCTTCCAGAAGGACAACCATCTCTGCAGCACTCCAACAATCAGGCCTTAATGGTAGAGTGGCCAGACGGAAGCCACTCCTCAGTAAAAGGCACATGACAGCCCGCTTGGAGTTTGCCAAAAGGCACCTAAAGACTCTCAGACCATAAGAAACAAGATTCTCTGGTCTGATGAAACCACGATTGAACTCTTTGGCCTGAATGCCAAGCGTTATGTCTGGAGGAATCCTGGAACCATCCCTACGGTGAAGCATGGTGGTGGCAGCATCATGCTGTGGGGATGTTTTTCAGCGGCGGGGACCGGGAGCCTATCCAGGATCGAGGGAAAGATGAACGGAGCAAAGTACAGAGAGATCATTGATGGAAACCTGCTCAAGAGCGCTCAGGACCTCAGACTGGGGGTGAAGGTTCACCTTCCAACAGGTCAACGACCCTAAGCACACAGCCAAGACAATGCAGGAGTGGCTTCAGGACAAGTCTCTGAATGTCCTTGAGTGGCCCAGCTAGAGCCCGGACTTGAACCCGATCAAACCTCTCTGGAGAGACCTGAAAATAGCTGTGCAGCGACGTTCCCCATCCAATCTGACAGAGCTTGAGAGGATCTGCAGAGAAGAATGTGAGAAACTCCCCAAATAAAGTGTTATAAAAACTTCTTGCTTTGTCATTATGGGGTATTGTGTGTAGATTGATGAGGGAAAAAATGACCAAACTGTCTGTCTGTCTGTCTGTCTGTCTGTCTGTCTGTCTGTCTATCTATCTCAACAAGCTCTCACAGTATCACTGCAGCATTTGACGTTCATCCACGTTCTCCAAATGTCATTTCAACGTGTTGCTCCTGCTGCTCTGTATCGTTCCAATACAAATGTCATTTCAACGTGTTGCTCCTGCTGCTCTGTATCGTTCCAATACAAATGTCATTTCAACGTGTTGCTCCTGCTGCTCTGTATCGTTCCAATACAAATGTCATTTCAACGTGTTGCTCCTGCTGCTCTGTATCGTTCCAATACAAATGTCATTTCAACGTGTTGCTCCTGCTGCTCTGTATCGTTCCAATACAAATGTCATTTCAACGTGTTGCTCCTGCTGCTCTGTATCGTTCCAATACAAATGTCATTTCAACGTGTTGCTCCTGCTGCTCTGTATCGTTCCAATACAAATGTCATTTCAACGTGTTGCTCCTGCTGCTCTGTATCGTTCCAATACAAATGTCATTTCAACGTGTTGCTCCTGCTGCTCTGTATCGTTCCAATACAAATGTCATTTCAACGTGTTGCTCCTGCTGCTCTGTATCGTTCCAATACAAATGTCATTTCAACGTGTTGCTCCTGCTGCTCTGTATCGTTCCAATACAAATGTCATTTCAACGTGTTGCTCCTGCTGCTCTGTATCGTTCCAATACAAATGTCATTTCAACGTGTTGCTCCTGCTGCTCTGTATCGTTCCAATACAAATGTCATTTCAACGTGTTGCTCCTGCTGCTCTGTATCGTTCCAATACAAATGTCATTTCAACGTGTTGCTCCTGCTGCTCTGTATCGTTCCAATACAAATGTCATTTCAACGTGTTGCTCCTGCTGCTCTGTATCGTTCCAATACAAATGTCATTTCAACGTGTTGCTCCTGCTGCTCTGTATCGTTCCAATACAAATGTCATTTCAACGTGTTGCTCCTGCTGCTCTGTATCGTTCCAATACAAATGTCATTTCAACGTGTTGCTCCTGCTGCTCTGTATCGTTCCAATACAAATGTCATTTCAACGTGTTGCTCCTGCTGCTCTGTATCGTTCCAATACAAATGTCATTTCAACGTGTTGCTCCTGCTGCTCTGTATCGTTCCAATACAAATGTCATTTCAACGTGTTGCTCCTGCTGCTCTGTATCGTTCCAATACAAATGTCATTTCAACGTGTTGCTCCTGCTGCTCTGTATCGTTCCAATACAAATGTCATTTCAACGTGTTGCTCCTGCTGCTCTGTATCGTTCCAATACAAATGTCATTTCAACGTGTTGCTCCTGCTGCTCTGTATCGTTCCAATGCAAATGCCATTTCAACGTGTTGCTCCTGCTGCTCTGTATCGTTCCAATACAAATGTCATTTCAACGTGTTGCTCCTGCTGCTCTGTATCGTTCCAATACAAATGTCATTTCAACGTGTTGCTCCTGCTGCTCTGTATCGTTCCAATACAAATGTCATTTCAACGTGTTGCTCCTCCTGCTCTGTATCGTTCCAATACAAATGTCATTTCAACGTGTTGCTCCTGCTGCTCTGTATCGTTCCAATACAAATGTCATTTCAACGTGTTGCTCCTGCTGCTCTGTATCGTTCCAATACAAATGTCATTTCAACGTGTTGCTCCTGCTGCTCTGTATCGTTCCAATACAAATGTCATTTCAACGTGTTGCTCCTGCTGCTCTGTATCGTTCCAATACAAATATCATTTCAACGTGTTGCTCCTGCTGCTCTGTATCGTTCCAATACAAATGTCATTTCAACGTGTTGCTCCTGCTGCTCTGTATCGTTCCAATACAAATGTCATTTCAACGTGTTGCTCCTGCTGCTCTGTATCGTTCCAATACAAATGTCATTTCAACGTGTTGCTCCTGCTGCTCTGTATCGTTCCAATACAAATGTCATTTCAACGTGTTGCTCCTGCTGCTCTGTATCGTTCCAATACAAATGTCATTTCAACGTGTTGCTCCTGCTGCTCTGTATCGTTCCAATACAAATGTCATTTCAACGTGTTGCTCCTGCTGCTCTGTATCGTTCCAATACAAATGTCATTTCAACGTGTTGCTCCTGCTGCTCTGTATCGTTCCAATACAAATGTCATTTCAACGTGTTGCTCCTGCTGCTCTGTATCGTTCCAATACAAATGTCATTTCAACGTGTTGCTCCTGCTGCTCTGTATCGTTCCAATACAAATGTCATTTCAACATGTTGCTCCTGCTGCTCTGTATCGTTCCAATACAAATGTCATTTCAACATGTTGCTCCTCCTGCTCTGTATCGTTCCAATACAAATGTCATTTCAACGTGTTGCTCCTGCTGCTCTGTATCGTTCCAATACAAATTTCAAAGTAAGGTTTAAGCACTCAGCTCAGATTTGGGATAGGGTTCAAACAACACATTTAAACCAGTGTTCACGGCTGGGATCGAACATGCAACCTTCTGATCCAAAGTCTCTCTCTCTCTCATAATATGGTAATCATCTCTCTCTTTCTCTGCCTTCGCTTCCTCTCTCCATCCTCTCTAACATTCTCTCTGAACTCTGTCTCTCTCTCTCCATCAGTTCATTCCCTGCCTTAAGCCTGCCCTCTCTTCCTCTTCCCCTCCTCCTCCTTTCTTCTTCTCTTTCTTCTGACCATCAGATTCATTTCTCTATCAAATCAACATGACAGTTGTCATGATGCTAGCCCTTTCAGTGAATTGGCTAGCAGAGATGTGAACAACCAGTTTTACAACTTAACCCCCACATCATAAATTACGTAAAGAGACTCTCCCTGGCCATGAGGTATGGAAAGAGACTTTAACAGTAAGACAAAGGGATCCTCCCACCTAATTATACTCCATCCCAGAATTTGAGAACTGAACAATATTCCTATTTTGGAGAATGTGTAAACGGTCGGTGGAGAAAGCAGCTACGACCCGGTCCGTTTTGTTTCATGTTTGTGACCTCATGAAAGACAATACAGCCACATTACCCTAACTATGTTTATACGGGTGCCTCAGTTATGAGGTTTGCATTGAATTCTTGTATAAAATGAATGAGTAAAGATGAAACTATTTGCGTAATGATGTAATGTGAACTTTAAAAATGAGAAAATCATCTTCCCCGTAAAGTTGAACTAAGTCAGTAGCCACGCCCAAGTGAATAGGCATTGGTTGGAAATTATGAACCAACCTCTTTTCTACATTTCTATAAAAGCCCCTGTGACCCAAAGTCACCTAAGTCCCAAATAACGAGAGGACTTGTCCTCACGTTTAAAATGGCTAATTCTAATGTCAACCATACAGGCCAGGAAACATGGGAGCTCTACACGTGAAATGGTATGAACTCTGAACTACTGATCACTCAAGAAGAAGTGAGTCCTAGATGACAGCCTAACAGACTGCAGCTGGAAAGGTAGCAAATCTAGTAGGAGAACACTGACCGACGTGGACCAATCTCCAGAGTGAGATCAACCTCTCAGACCACGTGACCACACGACGACCCGGAAGATTCCACAAAGGACAGGGCAAACCAGAGCCTCACATCACCAGCTTCACGTAAATACAATAAGTTGCTTTTACGAATGAGCGATCGTTAGCGGCATATGTATTTATGTGAGAATAGCTTCCCAGGTCCTATAAAGACCCATGTTCCTTAGTCTTCCTTCCAAAACCCCTTTCTCTTCTCTCTGAATCTATTGTGTCATCACCCAACTGTTTTTGTTTAGTCCATTAGGGACAGTATAATGTTATTATGTATTGTATATTCTGTAATTGTTTAATTAGTTAGTAAATAAATAATTGAGCCAATTGGTTTATGGATGATTTATAGTAAAGGCTGGGTTCGTGCAGATAACCAACAATTTACGACGTTCAGATGAGACTGACAAAGATAAAAAATTATAATTCAGTAATAGAAGACTAATTGATCAGATATTAAAATATCTGAAGAGTTATATTTGGAAAATTACAACTTTGTAATCTGAACATTTTCCATGGTGCCCCGAATTCCTAGTTAATTACATTTACATGATTAGTTTAATCACGTAATAATAATTACAGAGACTTGATTTGATAAAAAATTACAGTCTTCACCTAGCCTTAAGGACGCCTAGCCTTAAGGACGCCTAGCCTTAAGAAGTTTTAATGACACTAAGACACAACACAGTTTAGTTCCCTGATGGCCATCTCTTGCTTTCACAAATCCCTTTCTCCTTTTCGTACTGCTACCCATTGCCATCTCCCTATCTCCCTCTTCTGTGTTTTCTAAATTCACACTCTTATAGTTACTAGGCTTCTTGAAACAGGAATTCCAGCCATAATAATGGAAATTGTGAATATTAGTCCACATGGCTTTCTACTATTCCCTTACCTCCATCACATTAGTAAGAACACTCTTCTGCTAACAGAGCCAGTTAGACAGTTTAAAGCATGATGAATCAAATATATTACGGTAACTAAAATGTCCATTATTCTTTGTTATATTGCAGTATGAATTAGAAGTCAGGGTACCGTAAATCTGCTGAGAGCGGTTCACTAGTTTTAGTAAATCTGCTGAGAGAGGGTCACTAGTTTTAGTAAATCTGCTGAGAGAGGGTCACTAGTTTTAGTAAATCTGCTGAGAGAGGGTCACTAGTTTTAGTAAATCTACTGCGAGAGGTTCACTAGTTTTAGTAAATCTACTGAGAGAGGTTCACTAGTTTTAGTAAATCTGCTGAGAGAGGTTCTCTAGTTTTAGTAAATCTACTGAGAGAGGTTCACTAGTTTTAGTAAATCTGCTGAGAGAGGGTCACTAGTTTTAGTAAATCTACTGCGAGAGGTTCACTAGTTTTAGTAAATCTACTGAGAGAGATTCACTAGTTTAGTAAATCTACTGAGAGAGGTTAACTAGTTTTAGTAAATATACTGAGAGAGGGTCACTAGTTTTAGTAAATCTACTGAGAGAGGTTCACTAGTTTTAGTAAATCTACTGCGAGAGGTTCACTAGTTTTAGTAAATCTGCTGAGAGAGGTTCACTAGTTTTAGTAAATCTGCTGAGAGAGGTTCACTAGTTTTAGTAAATCTGCTGAGAGAGGTTCACTAGTTTTAGTAAATCTACTGAGAGAGGTTCACTAGTTTTAGTAAATCTGCTGAGAGAGGGTCACTAGTTTTAGTAAATCTACTGAGAGAGGGTCACTAGTTTTAGTAAATCTACTGCGAGAGGTTAACTAGTTTTAGTAAATCTACTGAGAGAGGGTCACTAGTTTTAGTAAACCCCCTGAGAGAGGTTAACTAGTTTTAGTAAATATACTGAGAGAGGGTCACTAGTTTTAGTAAATATACTGAGAGAGGGTCACTAGTTTTAGTAAATCTACTGAGAGAGGTTCACTAGTTTTAGTAAATCTGCTGAGAGAGGGTCACTAGTTTTAGTAAATCTACTGAGAGAGGTTCACTAGTTTTAGTAAATCTACTGAGAGGTTCACTAGTTTTAGTAAATCTACTGAGAGAGTTTCACTAGTTTTAGTAAATCTACTGAGAGAGGTTCACTAGTTTTAGTAAATCTACTGAGAGAGGTTCACTAGTTTTAGTAAATCTACTGAGAGAGGTTCACTAGTTTTAGTAAATCTACTGAGAGAGGTTCACTAGTTTTAGTAAATCTACTGAGAGAGGTTCACTAGTTTTAGTAAATCTACTGAGAGAGGTTCACTAGTTTTAGTACATCTGCTGAGAGAGGTTCACTAGTTTTAGTAAATCTACTGAGAGAGGTTCACTAGTTTTAGTAAATCTACTGAGAGAGGTTCACTTGTATTTCACACTGGTTACATTGCCAGACAATGGATTTGATGGTTGGGATTAGGAAGTATTTTATGGGGTTCAACCGGAACTGTGTGGTCAATTCAGGTTATATTGAGGCGTAACATATGAAACACTACACTAAACATGTGATCAAGGTTCAGCCATTAGTTTGACCAGTGTCAGGTCTAACCTGTTGAGGACAGAGGGCGCTGTTTTCACTTTGGGGGAAAATCGTGCCTAATTTAACTTTTTATGGCTGCAGGGGCAGTATTGAGTAGCTCTGATTAAAGGTGCCCATTTCAAACGGCCTCGTACTCAATTCTTGCTCGTACAATATGCATATTATTGTTATTATTGGATAGAAAACACTCTCTAGTTTCTATAGCCGTTTGAATTATGTCTCTGAGTGGAACAGAACTCATTCTACAGCACTTTTCCTGACAGGGAGTGAGATTTCAGAAATCTTGGCCTCTGGTCCCAGGTCAGTTTTAAAGTCCCTGTAAATGCTATGAGGATACAAACACTGCCCACGCCTTCCTCTAGATGTCAGTAAGTGGTGACAATTTGAATGGAGTCGATTGCGCAATCAGGGCCTGTATAAAAGGCCAAAGACCGGATGTACCGTTCTTTTGCTCCCTGCGCCTGACGCACGATGGACGTCGGACCTGCTCTCTTTCCAAGCTGTTGTTTAGCCAGTAATATATCGCCGGTCATGTTTTTACTCGTTATAGGTGTTAAAAACATCATAAGGTAGTTAATTTAAACCGTTTTATAGCAATTTATATCCGTTTAGTGCGATTTTGAGGCATTGCTTTGTGATGCACTTTGAAGCGCCGGGCACGTTTCGGGGTCCCGGTCGAACGTTAGTGGGCATTTCGACGGACAAGAGGACATCTTTCGACCAAAAGAAGATTAGACCCAAGAAAGGATACATTGCCCAAGATTCTGATGGAAGATCACCTCATAGTAAGAAATATTTAAGATGATAAATCGTTGTTCTGTCGAAAAATGTTAAACGCATATTCCGCCATTTTTTTTGGTATAGCTTCGCTTGGCGAACCCTGTATTGCACAGTAAGGATAATTTTAGAAATGTAATTCAGCGATTGCATTAAGAACTAATTTGTCTTTCGATAGCTGTCCAACTTATATTTTTTTAGTCAAGTTTATGAATAGTTATTCATGAGACAAGATCACTGTGAAAGATGGCGCCCGACATTTTCAGGCTAGTTTTGCTAGTATTGTCATTGTATAACCACGTTTTTTTGTGGCTAAATATGCACATTTTCGAACAAACTCTATATGTATGTTGTAATATGATGTTACAGGAGTGTCATCGGAAGAATTCTGAGAAGGTTAGTGAAAAAATTAATATATTTTGGCGATGATTACGTTATCGCTCTCTTTGGCTTGAATCAATGCTCGGGTAACGTTTGCACATGTGGTATGCTAATATAACGATTTATTGTGTTTTCGCTGTAAAACACTTAGAAAATCTGAAATGTTGTCTGAATTCACAAGATCTGTGTCTTTCCATTGCTATGCGCTGTCTATTTTTAAGAAATGTTTTATGATGAGTAAATTGGTAATACACGTTGCTCTCTGTAGTAATTCTAGTCGCTTTGGTGAGATTTATGATGGTGGCTGCAATGGCAAACTATGATTTATACCTGAAATATGCACATTTTTCTAACAAAACCTATGCTATACAATAAATATGTTATCAGACTATCATCTGATGAAGTTTTTTCTTGGTTAGTGGCTATTTCTATCTTTATTTGGTCGAATTGGTGATAGCACCTGATGGAGTAAGAAACTGATGGAGTTAGAAAAGTGGTGTCTTTTGCTAACGTGGTTAGCTAATAGATTTACATATTTTGTCTTCCCTGTAAAACATTTTAAAAATCGGACATGTTGGCTTGATTCACAAGATGTGTACCTTTCATATGCTGTATTGGACTTGTTAATGTGTGAAAGTTAAATATTTAAAAAAAATATTTTTTTGAATTTCGCGCCCTGCACTTTGAGCTGGATGTTGTCATAGGTGTACCGACCTCGGGCTTGCAGCCATAAGAGGTTTTAAACGGCCTCGTACTCAATTCTTGCTCGTACAATATGCATATTATTATTACTATTGGATAGAAAACACTCTCTAGTTTCTAAAACCGTTTGAATTATATCTGTGAGTAAAACAGAACTCCTTTTGCAGCAAACTTCCTGACAGGAAGTGGAAAATCTGAAATCGATGCTCTGGTCTAGGGCCTGCCTATTAATGTCCTTGATATTTATTAGTATAGATGCACTTCATACGTCTTCCACTAGATGTCGACAGGCAGTGAGAGAAGAAATGGAGTGTGTAACTTGATCTGGGGTCGAATAAAAGCTCTCGGCATGACGTGTCACCAGTTTCCTGTTTTCTGGAGAGCGCGTGAAGGGACCTAGATTTGCCTTCTGATAAGCTGTCGTTATGGACGACTAATATCTCCGGCTTTGATTTTATTTGATACATGTGACAATATCATCGTAAAGTATGTTTTTTCAATATAGTTTTATTAGATTATTGAAATTTATTCGGGACGTTAGGCGTGTTGCGTTGTGTGCCTTTGTTCAGGAAGGAGAGCTTAGCGCCACTTTGCTAGCTTTCCGTGCTAATTGACTGGAGAAGAGGACATTCTAAATCCAAACAACGATTGTTCCCGACAAAGGACCCCTTGTACAACATTCTGATGAAAGATCATCAAAAGTAGGACCCATTTTATGATGCTATTTCATATATCTGTCGAACATGTTGTACTAGTCGTTTGCGCCCAGATTTTGGGTACTCTGTCGCTATACCTAAGCTGGATGTCGTAATGAAGTTATTTTTAGAATTCTAAACACGGCGATTGCATTAAGAACTAGTGTATCTATCATTTCCTATACAACATGTATTTTCTAGTAACGTTTATGAATAGTTATTTGGTCAGAATAGTTGGAGTGTCATAAAAATATCCGCACATTCTGGGAAAAAGATGCTACGTTAGCACAATGTATAACCACTGATTTCAGCTCTAAATATGCACATTTTCGAACAAAACATAAGTGTATGTATAACCTGATGTTATAGGACTGTCATCTGATGAAGGTTTATGAATTTTAGTGAAAATTTATATTTTTTGCTGGTTTATTCCCTATCGCTAACGTGCCTATTGCTATCGCTAACGTGCCTTGATGAATGAATGCGGTAGTGTGGTAGGCTATTGTAGTAAGCTAATATAATGCTATATTGTGTTTTCGCTGTAAAACACTTAAAAAATCGGAAATATTGGCTGGATTCACAAGATGTTTGTCTTTAATTTGCTGTACACCATCGATTTTTCAGAAATGTTTTATGATGAGTATTTAGGTATTTGACGTTGGTGTCTGTAATTACTCTGGCTGCTTCGGTTCTATTTCTGACGGTAGCTGTGATGGTAGCTGCAATGTAAAACTGATTTATACCTCAAATATGCACATTTTTCGAACAAAACATAGATTTATTGTATAACATGTTATAAGACTGTCATCTGATGAAGTTGTTTCTTGGTTAGTTTGGTTGGTTCTTGGTTAGTTAGGTTGGCTTTGTGCATGCTACCTCTGCTGTGAAAAATGTCTGTCCTTTTTTGTATTTGGTGGTGAGCTAACATAAATATATGTGGTGTTTTCGCTGTAAAACATTTTAAAAATCGGACATGTTGACTGGATTCACAAGATGTGGATCTTTCATTTGCTGTATTGGACTTGTTAATGTGTGAAAGTTAAATATTTCTAAAAAATATCTTTTGAATTTCGCGCTCTGCCTTTTCAGTGGAATGTGGGAGGAGTTCCGCTAGCGGAGCGCCGGAGCCAGACAGGCTAAACACATTTTGTGGATTTCCACCTGCCAGGTTAAGAGGGTTTCAATAGGGGGGCTAAAACTACAAAAGATCTGAATGAGTTGTCTCTTCTCTGATGAATGAATGCAGTCACCTCTCTTCTCCAGTGAAGGCCTCTATCAAAACACTTCACTTCACTCAATCCCATTCCCATTCTCCCTCTAACCATGACTCCTCTCCCTCTAACCATGACTCCTCTCCCTCTAACCATTCCCACTCTCCCTCTAACCATGACACCTCTCCCTCTAACCATGCCTCCTATCCCTCTCCCTCTAACCATGCCTACTCTCCCTCTAACCATGACCCCTCTCCCTCTCCCTCTAACCATGACTCCTCTCCCTCTAACCATGACTCTTCTCCCTCTAACCATGACTCTTCTCCCTCTAACCATGACTCTTCTCCCTCTCCCTCTAACCATGACTCCTCTCCCTCTAACCATGACTCCTCTCCCTCTCCCTCTAACCATGACTCCTCTCCCTCTAACCATGACTTCTCTCCATCTCCCTCTAACCATAACTCATATTCCTCTAACCATGACTCCTCTCCCTCTCCCTCTAATCATGACTCCTCTCCCTCTAACCATGACTCCTCTCCCTCTCCCTCTAATCATGACTCCTCTCCCTCTAACCATGACTACTCTCCCTCTAATCATGACTCCTCTCCCTCTAACCATGACTCCTCTCCCTCTAACCATGACTACTCTCCCTCTAACCATGACTCCTCTCCCTCTAACCATGACTCCTCTCCCTCTAACCATGACTCCTCTCCCTCTCCCTCTAACCATGACTACTCTCCCTCTAATCATGACTCCTCTCCCTCTAACCATGACTCCTCTCCCTCTAACCATGACTACTCTCCCTCTAACCATGACTCCTCTCCCTCTCCCTCTAATCATGACTCCTCTCCCTCTAACCATGACTACTCTCCCTCTAATCATGACTCCTCTCCCTCTAACCATGACTCCTCTCCCTCTAACCATGACTACTCTCCCTCTAACCATGACTCCTCTCCCTCTAACCATGACTCCTCTCCCTCTCCCTCTAACCATGACTACTCTCCCTCTAACCATGACTCCTCTCCCTCTAACCATGACTCCTCTCCCTCTAACCATGACTCCTCTCCCTCTAACCATGACTCCTCTCCCTCTCCCTCTAACCATGACTCCTCTCCCTCTAACCATGACTCCTCTCCCTCTAACCATGACTACTCTCCCTCTAATCATGACTCCTCTCCCTCTAACCATGACTCCTCTCCCTCTAACCACGACTCCTCTCCCTCTAACCATGACTCCTCTCCCTCTAACCACGACTACTCTCCCTCTAACCACGACTCCTCTCCCTCTAACCATGACTACTCTCCCTCTAACCATGACTACTCTCCCTCTAACCATGACTACTCTCCCTCTAACCATGACTCCTCTCCCTCTCCCTCTAACCATGACTACTCTCCCTCTAACCATGACTCCTCTCCCTCTAACCATGACTCCTCTCCCTCTAACCATGACTCCTCTCCCTCTAACCATGACTACTCTCCCTCTAACCATGACTCCTCTCCCTCTCCCTCTTAACCACTCAGTAGTAAGAAAGGTGGATATTGGATAAAGACGCCTTCCCAAAGCTAATAATGAATGTGTCCATTAGTGGCCATATTGATTGGTGGCTCAGGGAGAGAGGGTGAAATTAAAATTGATATGTTGAAATGAGCGCACGGAGGATTTAAAAGGGTAAAACACATTCATGGGGACACACCACACACACAAACACGCACACTCACACGCACACTCACAGTTAGAGACACTGGCTCATACGCAAAGCTCATGTACAACACACACATACGCGCACACACAAATCAAATCGAACAATACTTATTTAAAAGGGCAGCAGCGCTGAGCTCAGTGTCTACTGTTTAATAACGTTGACATTGCAGTGGACCGTTTGAGCTCAGTGTCTACTGTTCAATAACGTTGACATTGCAGTGGACCGTTTGAGCTCAGTGTCTACTGTTCAATAACGTTGGCATTTGTAACGGGCCTCCTCCTTCTCTTCATCCGAAGAGGAGTAGCAAGGATTGGACCAACGTGCAGCGGGTTGTGAATACATAATGAACTTTATTAACAAGACGAAACTAAACACACGAAGAACACTTGATAATTTTACAAAACAACAAAACGAAGTAGACAGACCTGAACGAGAGAACTTACATAAAACATGAAGAACGCACGAACAGGAACAGACTACATATACTAACGACAACGAAACAGTCCCGTGTGGTGCGAACATACACTGACACGGAAGACAATCACCCACAAACAAACAGTGAGAACAACCTACCTTAATATGACTCTCAATCAGAGGAAACGTCAAACACCTGCCTCTAATTGAGAGCCATACCAGGCAACCCAAAACCAACATAGAAACAGAAAACATAGACTGCCCACCCAAAACTCACGCCCTGACCAATAAACACATACCAAACAACAGAAAACAGGTCAGGAACGTGACAGAACCCCCCCCTCAAGGTGCGAACTCCGGGCGCACCCCTACAACTCAAGGGGAGGGTCTGGGTGGGCATCTGTCCGCGGTGGCGGCTCCGGCGGCGGACGAGGACACCACTCCACCACTGTCTTTGTCCCCCTCCTTAGCGTCCTTTGAGTGGCGACCCTCGCCCCCGACCATGGTCCAGGAACCTTCACTAAGGCCCCTCCTACATAGAGGAGACAGCTCAGGACAGAGAGGTAGCTCAGGACAGAGAGGTAGCTCAGGACAGAGAGGTAGCTCAGGACAGAGAGGTAGCTCCGGACAGAGAGGTAGCTCCGGACAGAGAGGTAGCTTAGGACAGAGGGACAACTCTGTACTAATGGCAGCTCCGGACTGAGTGGCAGCTCCGGACTGGGTGGCAGCTCCGGACTGAGTGGCAGCTCCGGACTGAGTGACAGCTCCGGACTGAGTGGCAGCTCATGACTGGAGGGCAGCTCATGACTGGAGGGCAGCTCATGACTGGAGGGCAGCTCATGACTGGAGGGCAGCTCATGACTGGAGGGCAGCTCATGACTGTAGGGCAGCTCATGACTGTAGGGCAGCTCATGACTGGAGGGCAGCTCATGACTGAAGGGCAGCTCATGACTGAAGGGCAGCTCATGACTGAAGGGCAGCTCATGACTGAAGGGCAGCTCATGACTGTAGGGCAGCTCATGACTGTAGGGCAGCTCATGACTGAAGGGCAGCTCATGACTGTAGGGCAGCTCATGACTGTAGGGCAGCTCATGACTGTAGGGCAGCTCATGACTGTAGGGCAGCTCTGGCAGCTCCTGACTGGCTGGCGGCTCTGGCAGCTCCTGACTGGCTGGCGGCTCTGGCAGCTCCTGACTGGCTGGCGGCTCTGGCAGCTCCTGACTGGCTGGCGGCTCTGGCAGCTCCTGACTGGCTGGCGGCTCTGGCAGCTCCTGACTGACGGACGGCTCTAGCGGCTCCTGACTGACGGACGGCTCTAATGGCTCGGGACAGACGGGCGGCTCTAATGGCTCGTGGCAGACGGATGGCTCAGAAGGCGCTGGGCAGACGGATGGCTCAGAAGGCGCTGGGCAGACGGATGGCTCAGAAGGCGCTGGGCGGACGGATGGCTCAGAAGGCGCTGGGCAGACGGATGGCTCAGAAGGTGCTGGGCAGACAGATGGCTCAGACGGCGCTGGGCAGACAGATGGCTCAGACGGCGCTGGGCAGACAGATGGCTCAGATGGCACTGGGCAGACGGATGGCTCAGACGGTTTAATAACGTTGGCATTGCAGTGGACCGTTTGAGCTCAGTGTCTACTGTTTAATAACGTTGGCATTGCAGTGGACCGTTTGAGCTCAGTGTCTACTGTTTATTAATAACGTTGACATTGCAGTGGACCGTTTGAGCTCAGTGTCTACTGTTTAATAACGTTGACATTGCAGTGGACCGTTTGAGCTCAGTGTCTACTGTTTAATAACGTTGGCATTGCAGTGGACTGTTTGAGCTCAGTGTCTACTGTTTATTAATAACGTTGGCATTGCAGTGGACCGTTTGAGCTCAGTGTCTACTGTTTAATAACGTTGGCATTGCAGTGGACCGGTTGGCCTTCTGCTTCTTAGACTAATAACATGCAGAGAATGCCTGCATCCAGAATGAAACACTATTCCCTATGTACTGCACTACTTTTGAACAGAGCCCTATGGTTAAAAGTAGAGCACTGCATAGTGAATAGGGTGCCATTCAGACACAACTATGGTTTAAATATCAAAAGGTTGCCGAATGCAAATGAATATGGGATGGGTGTAATTTACCATGTATATGTAAAATCTCCCTGGTTTAAATACACTTCGTTAAGAGAAAGGGAGAGAGCAAACAAACACAATGCATAGTACAGTTAGATAGCAATAAAACTGTACCATAGAGGCACGGAATAAGTTAGAGGAAAAGCATAAAGAAATGGAGGAACTTATTCAAGAAAGATCCAGTGGAATATATTATAAAAATATAGCAAACTGGATGGAATATGGGGGAAAATGAACCAGATTCTTTTTCAATCTTGAACATAGAATTGCTACCCAAACATGTTTATTGAAACTTGTTACAAATGATGGAGTCACGTATGATTCACTGAATGATATTTTGAAAGAGTACTTTAATTAAGAATATGTTTTTGTTTCAGTCTCCTCCATCTCCACTGGAGATGAAACTAATTGTATGGACTGAAACTAATTGTATGGATTTTTTTCCTAATAATAATGTAAAATTAACATCTGTACAGAAAGACTCATGTGAAGGCCAAATTACAGAGGAGGAACTTCTTGATGCAATTAAAGCCTTTAAGTCTGGGAAAACTCCAGGGCTGGATGGCATACCAAATTTACCAAACTTTTTCTACTCAGAGGAACATTATTAGCATATTTTAACCACTCCTATATAAACGGTAGATTATCGGACACGCAACAAGAAGGTCTGATTTCATTAGTACTTAAACAGGATCCAAGTGGTATATATAAAGATCCAGTCCATAAAAAATTGTAGGACTCTTACACTTCAGTGTTGTGATGCAAAAATTCTAGCTAAATGCTTAGTGAATATAATTATAATGGTATTGTCAGATATTATTCATCCTAATCAGACAGGTTTTTTACATGGCCGATACATTGGAGATAATATAAGACAAACACTGGAAACAATAGAATACTACGAAATATTGAGGAAACCAGACCTGGTTTTCCTAGCTGATTTTGAAAAGGTTTTTAATAAAGTATGACTGGAGTTTATATATAAATGCCTAGAATATTTCGATTTTGGAGAATCTCTTTTAAAATGGGTTAAAGTTATGTACAGTAACCCTAGGTGTAAAATAGTAAATAATGGCTATATCTCAGAATGTTTTAAACTATCTAGAGGAGTAAAACAAGGTTGTCCACTATTGGCATATCTATTTATTATTGCCATCGAAAGGTTAGCTGTTAAAATTAGATCCAACAATAATATTAAGGGATTAGAAATCTGTGGCCTAAAAACTAGTGTCATTGTACGCTGATGATTCATGTTTTTGTTAAACGACAATTAGAATCCCTCCACAGCCTTATAGAGGATCTAGATAATTTTGCTAACCTCTCTGGATTAAAACCAAATTATGATAAGTGTACTATATTACGTATTGATCACTAAAAATGCAACTTTTACATTACCGTGTAGTTTACCAATAAAATGGTCAGACGGGGATGTGGACAAACTCAGTATACAAATCCCAAAAGAAAGAAATGATCTCACTCCAATAAATTTTTATAGAAAGTTAGCAAAAATAGATAAGATCTTGCTACCATGGAAAGGAAAATGCCTGTCTATTTGTGGAAAAATCACCCTGATTAACTCTTTAGTCATATTACAGTTTACCTATTTGCTTATGGTTTTGCCTACACCTTGTGACCTGCTTTTAAATTATACGAAAGAAAATGCAATTTATTTGGAATGGCAAGCTAGACAAAATTAAAAGGGCCTATTTATATAATGAATATGAATTCGGAGGGCAGAAATGATTAAATATTAAAGCATTAGACCTCTCACTAAAGGCATCAGTCATACAAAGTTACACTTAAATCCGAAATGGTTCTCCAGGAAATGAGTAAGAATGTCTCACCCATGTTCAAGAATGGCCTTTTTCCTTTATTCAGATTACCTGCTCACTTTTGGTTATTTGAAAATGAAATCATCTCCAAAATATCGTTATTTTTTAAACAAGCCTTAGAAAGTTTGTTGCAATTTCAGTTTAATCCACCTGAAAAGACAGAACAAATAATACAACAAATATTGTGGTTAAACTCAAATATACTAATTGATTAAAAAAAACATATTTTTTGAAGAAACGTTTAAAAAAGGTATCATTTTAGTGAATGATATCATAAATAGGACTGGTGAAGTTATGTCACACATGCAGCTAACACAGACATATGGAAATGTCTGCTCTACCCAAAATTACAACCAACCAATTGTAGCATTACCACAAAAATGGAAGAGGCAAGAGAAGGGGAAAGTAAGGAACTTGTCTGCTGGCCCTGCATTAAAGACCATAAATGTTTAAAGAAAATAGTGATAAATAAAAACATATACCAATTTCATTTAAGGACCAAACAACTGACAGCTGTGCCATATAAATTGCAAAATAGTAGGGAAGAGATATTCGATGCACTGATTCCATGGCACATGGTTTATGAATTGACACACACAACAGCGCAGTATTCAAAATGATTATACAACATTCTTGCAACCAATATAATGTTATATATATATGGGGGATACAATCTCCCCAGCTCTGCAGATTTTGCTGCGAGGAGGCAGAGTCATTAGATCATTTATTTTGGTACTGTCCATATGTAGCTCGTTTTTGATCACAGGTCCAGGAATGGCTGAAGAATTGCAACATCTACCTCAAACTAACACTGCAGATAGTAATACTGGGTGATTTGAAAAGTCATAGTCAATTAATCAATGATATAATAAATATTTTTGCAAAAATGTTCATCTGTAATTCACAATCTGTCAAAGCTATGAGAATAGAAAGGTTCAGTACTTTTGTGAAACATCACAGCACAGTTGAAAAATAAATGGCAAATAGAAATCCAAAATGGATGGTGTTGAGAGATAGATGGGAGGGGTTGAATGGAGCTGAAGGGTGGGACTAATAACAACAAGATAACCAAGATAATAGCACAGTTACAAATAGAAATCAAACTGGATGGACATCAGAAATAGAGGAAGGACTAAAAACAAACACATTTTAACTATTGTAAAATAGATTGTATCTGTAAAATGTGAATAATATGTATAAACTAAAGGTAGAAGCCTAAGTCTTATTGTTAGTTAGTTTACTCCAATTGGGAGAGGAGTAGTAGGGTTTGCGGGGAATAATAAAGGTATATTCAAAAAAAAGTGTGTATATGTATGTATGTACAGTTGAAGTCGGAAGATTACATACACTTAGGTTGGAGTCATTAAAACTTGTTTTTCAACCACTCCACACATTTCTTGTTAACAAACTATAGTTTTGGCAAGTAGGTTAGGACATCTACTTTGTGCATGACACAAGTAATTTTTCCAACAATTGTTTACAGACAGATTATTTCACTTATAACTCACTGTATCACAATTCCAGTGTGTCAGAAGTTTACATACACTAGTTGACTGTGCCTTTAAACAACTTGGAAAATTCCAGAAAAGTATGTCATGGCTTTAGAAGCTTCTGATAGGCTAATTGACATCATTTGAGTCAATTGGAGGTATACCCGCGGATGTATTTCAAGGCCTACCTTCAAATTCAGTGCCTCTTTGCTTGACATTATGGGAAAATCAAAAGAAATCAGCCAAGACCTAAAAACATTTTTTGTAGACCTCCACAAGTCTGGTTCATCCTTGGGAGCAATTGCCAAACGTCTGAAGGTACCACGTTCACCTGTACAAACAATGGTACGCAAGTATAAACACCATGGGACCACGCAGCCGCCATACTGCTCAGGAAGGAGCCGCTTTCGGTCTCCTAGACATGAACGTACTTTGGTGAGAAAAGTGCAAATCAATCCCAGAACAACAGCAAAGGACCTTGTGAAGATGCTGTAGGAAACAGGTACAAAAGTATCTATATCCACAGTAAAACGAGTCCTATATTGACATAACCTGAAAGGCCACTCAGCATGGAAGAAGCCACTGCTCCAAAATCGCCATATAAAATTCCAGACTACGATTTGCAACTGCACATGGTGACAAAGATCGTACTTTTTGGAGAAATGTCCTTTGGTCTGATGAAACAAAAATAGAACTGTTTGGCCATAATGACCATCGTTATGTTTGGAGGAAAAAGTGGGAGGCTTGCAAGCCGAAATTCATGGGCAGAACTGAAAAAGTGTGTGCGAGCAAGGAGGCCTACAAACCTGACTCAGTTACACCAGCTCTGTCAGGAGGAATGGGCTGAAATTCACCAAACTTATTTTGGGAAGCTTGTGGAAGGCTACCCGAAACGTTTGACCCAAGTTAAACAATTTAAAGGCAACCAAATATTAATTGAGTGTATGTAAACTTCTGACCCACTGGGAATGTGATGAAATAAATAAAAGCTGAAATAAATCATTCTTTCTACTATCATTCTGACATTTCACATTCTTAAAATAAAGTAGTGATCCTAATTGACCTAAGACAGGGAAGTTTTATTGGGATTAAATGTCAGGAATTGTGAAAAACTGAGTATAAATGTATTTGGCTAAGGTGTATGTGAACTTCCGACTTCAACTGTATATATATATATATATCCAGCCTTGTTCCTATATACATACACATCCATATATATATATATATATGTGGATTTGTATGTACATGGATATATTTATTTCCCCCCAAAATATATGGGGAATTGGAAATGATGCAGACAGTTACATTGATAGAAGCAACAATATATCCACAATATTAAAGCTGATCCACCCCCTAAAAAAATACATATTTTTAAAAATAAATACAACTTTTAAATAAAAATAATTTAAAAAAACATTAACTTGAGTTATGAGAATACCAGAAGATGTTACTCTGATCAAAAGAGTGGCTTGGAGAGGATGCACCCAGTCCAGTCCACTTCTTAGAAACATATTTACTGCAGATCTATGAATCTATGTGGGATAAGGAGAGGATGCTTTATATCAAGGCTGCCCAACCTTGTTCCTGGAGAGCTGCCCTGTAGGTTTTCACTCCAACCCTGTTCCTGTAGAGATACCTTCCTGTAGGTTTTCACTGAACCCTGTTCCTGTAGAGATACCTTCCTGTAGGTTTTCACTCCAACCCTGTTCCTGGAGAGATACCTTCCTGTAGGTTTTCACTCCAACCCTGTTCCTGGAGAGATACCTTCCTGTAGGTTTTCACTCCAACCCTGTTCCTGGAGAGATACCTTCCTGTAGGTTTTCACTGAACCCTGTTCCTGTAGAGATACCTTCCTGTAGGTTTTCACTCCAACCCTGTTCCTGGAGAGATACCTTCCTGTAGGTTTTCACTCCAACCCTGTTCCTGTAGAGATACCTTCCTGTAGGTTTTCACTGAACCCTGTTCCTGGAGAGACCTTCCTGTAGGTTTTCACTACAACCCTGTTCCTGGAGAGATACCTTCCTGTAGGTTTTCACTCCAACCCTGTTCCTGTAGAAACCTTCCTGTAGGTTTTCACTCCAACCCTGTTCCTGTAGAGATACCTTCCTGTAGGTTTTCACTGAACCCTGTTCCTGTAGAGATACCTTCCTGTAGGTTTTCACTCCAACCCTGTTCCTGGAGAGATACCCTCCTGTAGGTTTTCACTCCAACCCTGTTCCTGGAGAGATACCCTCCTGTAGGTTTTCACTCCAACCCTGTTCCTGGAGAGACACCCTCCTGTAGGTTTTCACTCCAACCCTGTTCCTGGAGAGACACCATCCTGTAGGTTTTCACTCCAACCCTGTTCCTGGAGTGTATCATGTATAGTGGCTAGCTACAGGCTAGTGTAATGGAAGGGGCTATAGGACAGTTAGAATGTGTAGTGGCTAGCTACATGCTAGTGTAATGGAAGGGGCTATAGGACAGTTAGAATGTGTAGTGGCTAGCTACAGGCTAGTGTAATGGAAGGGGCTATAGGACAGTTAGAATGTGTAGTGGCTAGCTACAGGCTAGTGTAATGGAAGGGGCTATAGGACAGTTAGAATGTGTAGTGGCTAGCTACAGGCTAGTGTAATGGAAGGGGCTATAGGACAGTTAGAATGTGTAGTGGCTAGCTACATGCTAGTGTAATGGAAGGGGCTATAGGACAGTTAGAATGTGTAGTGGCTAGCTACAGGCTAGTGTAATGGAAGGGGCTATAGGACAGTTAGAATGTGTAGTGGCTAGCTACAGGCTAGTGTAATGGAAGGGGCTATAGGACAGTTAGAATGTGTAGTGGCTAGCTACAGGCTAGTGTAATGGAAGGGGCTATAGGACAGTTAGAATGTGTAGTGGCTAGCTACATGCTAGTGTAATGGAAGGGGCTATAGGACAGTTAGAATGTGTAGTGGCTAGCTACAGGCTAGTGTAATGGAAGTGGCTATAGGACAGTTAGAATGTGTAGTGGCTAGCTACAGGCTAGTGTAATGGAAGGGGCTATAGGACAGTTAGAATGTGTAGTGGCTAGCTACAGGCTAGTGTAATGGAAGGGGCTATAGGACAGTTAGAATGTGTAGTGGCTAGCTACAGGCTAGTGTAATGGAAGGGGCTATAGGACAGTTAGAATGTGTAGTGGCTAGCTACAGGCTAGTGTAATGGAAGGGGCTATAGGACAGTTAGAATGTGTAGTGGCTAGCTACAGGCTAGTGCAGGGTTTCCCAATCTCGGTCCTCGGGATCACAAGGGGTGTATGTTTAGATTTTTGCCCTAGCACTACACAGCTGACACAGTGTTAGGGCAAAAAGCAAAAAGTGAACCCCTTTGGGTCTTGAGCCCCGAGTTTGAGAAACCCTGGGCTAGTTTAATGGGAGGGGCTAAAGAAGTAGAGGCTAGCAATCGGCTGATGGATGAATAGGTAATACAAAGTTACATTGATTATTAATGGTCTAGCTAGCTAGTTATAAATCACCTTTCGTGCCAATGTAATGTGTGTGTGTGTGTGTGTGTGTGTGTATGTCTGAGCTTGTGTGTATGTGTGTGTGTCTGAACTTGTGTGTATATGTGTGTGTGTCTGAGCTTGTGTGTATGTGTGTGTGTCTGAGCTTGTGTGTATGTGTGTGTGTGTGTCTGAGCTTGTGTGTATGTGTGTGTGTGTGTCTGAGCTTGTGTGTATGTGTGTGTGTGTGTCTGAGCTTGTGTGTATGTGTGTGTGTGTCTGAGCTTGTGTGTATGTGTGTGTGTGTCTGAGCTTGTGTGTATGTGTGTGTGTGTCTGAGCTTGTGTGTGTGTGTGTGTGTGTGTGTGTGTGTGTGTGTGTGTGTGTGTGTGTGTGTGTGTGTGTGTGTGTGTGTCTGAGCTTGTGTGTATGTGTGTGTGTGTCTGAGCTTGTGTGTATGTGTGTTCTTGTGTGTATGTGTGTGTGTGTGTGTGTTCTTGTGTGTATGTGTGTTCTTGTGTGTGTGTCTGAGCTTGTGTGTATGTGTGTTCTTGTGTGTATGTGTGTGTGTCTGAGCTTGTGTGTATGTGTGTGTGTGTGTGTTCTTGTGTGTATGTGTGTTCTTGTGTGTATGTGTGTTCTTGTGTGTATGTGTGTGCTTGTGTGTATGTGTGTGTGTGTGTGTGTGTTCTTGTGTGTATGTGTGTGTTCTTATGTTTGTGTGTATGTGTGTGTTCTTATGTTTGTGTGTATGTGTGTTCTTGTGTGTTCTTGTGTGTATGTGTGTTCTTGTGTGTATGTGTGTGTGTGTGTGTGTTCTTGTGTGTCTGAGCTTGTGTGTATGTGTGTTCTTGTGTGTGTGTGTGTGTGTGTGTGTGTGTGTGTGTGTGTGTGTGTGTGTGTGTGTGTTTCTGAGCTTGTGTGTGTGTGTTTCTGAGCTTGTGTGTATGTGTGTGTATGTGTGTTCTTGTGTGTATGTGTGTGTGTTCTTGTGTGTATGTGTGTGTGTGTGTGTGTGTATGTGTGTATGTGTGTTCTTGTGTGTATGTGTGTTCTTGTGTGTATGTGTGTGTATGTGTGTGTATGTGTGTGTCTGAGCTTGTGTGTATGTGTGTTCTTGTGTGTATGTGTGTGTGTCTGAGCTTGTGTGTATGTGTGTGTGTGTGTGTTCTTGTGTGTATGTGTGTTCTTGTGTGTATGTGTGTTCTTGTGTGTATGTGTGTTCTTGTGTGTATGTGTGTGTGTGTGTGTGTGTTCTTGTGTGTATGTGTGTGTTCTTATGTTTGTGTGTATGTGTGTGTTCTTATGTTTGTGTGTATGTGTGTTCTTGTGTGTTCTTGTGTGTATGTGTGTTCTTGTGTGTATGTGTGTGTGTATGTGTGTTCTTGTGTGTCTGAGCTTGTGTGTATGTGTGTTCTTGTGTGTGTGTGTGTGTGTGTGTGTGTGTGTGTGTGTGTGTGTGTGTGTGTGTGTGTGTGTGTGTTTCTGAGCTTGTGTGTGTGTGTTTCTGAGCTTGTGTGTATGTGTGTGTATGTGTGTTCTTGTGTGTATGTGTGTGTGTTCTTGTGTGTATGTGTGTGTGTGTGTATGTGTGTATGTGTGTTCTTGTGTGTATGTGTGTTCTTGTGTGTATGTGTGTGTATGTGTGTATGTGTGTGTATGTGTGTGTATGTGTGTTGTTGTGTGTTGAACCAGTATGACTCCTTGATGAATAATAACACTATTCTCACCACACAGTGGACGTCACAGCCCAATACCCCCAGCGTAGAATGACAGACTGCATGTGTGTGTTCAACAGGGGACAGAGAGAAAGAGAACGGCAGAGAGTAGGATGGACACAAACATCTGCATTATGTAGAGGGTTGTGTGTATTTCAGAGGGAAAGAGAGAGAGAGAGAAACAGAGAACGCGAAAGTGTCCCAATGAGACCCATTTCAATGTTTACCTTTCATCGCTGTGATTTTACCCCGGAGTGCGGTTTCATTAAGCTATGGCTTTAATCACTCTGTTACCAAGAGTGTCCGTCGTGGTGTGTGATCGTGTGTGTGTGTGTGTGTGTGTGTATTCGTGCATGCATGTGTGTGTGTCTGCTCCTTACTCCTTAATCTATAACATTACTAACGGACCATGTTATTCTTCCAGACACAGAATCAGAATAAGAGAACAACAACAGGCGTGATATCAACTACGCTGTAGCCATGGCGATTATATTTGAATTTGTGTCAAGAAGATGGATTTCACAATGTAAAATAATGTTCTTCCTCCATTCTAATCCATTTCGTCTCTCACAGGAAATGTACGACCTGGAGTACACCAGTCTTCTCTTCTATGGAGGTTAATATACCATATAAACATTTATATTTTCAGCTGGATTTAGAGTCAAGCGGTTGAAGACTCTCTCATGCTCTCTTTATGTCTTTCTCATCACACTGGGCACCAACTGGTTGAATCAATGATGTTTCCACGTCAAAACTAGACGTTAAACTGATATATGTGCCCAGTGGGCTTCCTCTTCCTTGGTGTCTCCTTTCTTTCATGGCCCTTTCTCTCCCTTGTTCACCTTCACCCTCTCTCTCCCTTGTTCACCTTCACCCTCTCTCTCCCTTGTTCGCCTTCACCCTCTCTCTCCCTTGTTCGCCTTCACCCTCTCTCTCCCTTGTTCACCTTCACCCTCTCTCTCCCTTGTTCAGCTTCACCCTCTCTCTCCCTTGTTCAGCTTCACCCTCTCTCTCCCTTGTTCGCCTTCACCCTCTCTCTCCCTTGTTCAGCTTCACCCTCTCTCTCCCTTGTTCAGCTTCACCCTCTCTCTCCCTTGTTCGCCTTCACCCTCTCTCTCCCTTGTTCAGCTTCACCCTCTCTCTCCCTTGTTCGCCTTCACCCTCTCTCTCCCTTGTTCGCCTTCACCCTCTCTCTCCCTTGTTCACCTTCACCCTCTCTCTCCCTTGTTCAGCTTCACCCTCTCTCTCCCTTGTTCGCCTTCACCCTCTCTTTCCCTTGTTCGCCTTCACCCTCTCTTTCCCTTGTTCGCCTTCACCCTCTCTCTCCCTTGTTCAGCTTCACCCTCTCTCTCCCTTGTTCGCCTTCACCCTCTCTTTCCCTTGTTCGCCTTCACCCTCTCTTTCCCTTGTTCGCCTTCACCCTCTCTCTCCCTTGTTCAGCTTCACCCTCTCTCTCCCTTGTTCGCCTTCACCCTCTCTCTCCCTTGTTCGCCTTCACCCTCTCTCTCCCTTGTTCACCTTCACCCTCTCTCTCCCTTGTTCACCTTGACCCTCCCTCTCCCTTGTTCACCTTGACCCTCCCTCTCCCTTGTTCGCCTTCACCCTCTCTCTCCCTTGTTCGCCTTCACCCTCTCTCTCCCTTGTTCGCCTTCACCCTCTCTCTCCCTTGTTCACCTTCACCCTCTCTCTCCCTTGTTCAGCTTCACCCTCTCTCTCCCTTGTTCGCCTTCACCCTCTCTTTCCCTTGTTCACCTTCACCCTCTCTTTCCCTTGTTCGCCTTCACCCTCTCTCTCCCTTGTTCAGCTTCACCCTCTCTCTCCCTTGTTCGCCTTCACCCTCTCTCTCCCTTGTTCGCCTTCACCCTCTCTCTCCCTTGTTCGCCTTCACCCTCTCTCTCCCTTGTTCACCTTCACCCTCTCTCTCCCTTGTTCACCTTGACCCTCCCTCTCCCTTGTTCGCCTTCACCCTCTCTCTCCCTTGTTCGCCTTCACCCTCTCTCTCCCTTGTTCGCCTTCACCCTCTCTCTCCCTTGTTCGCCTTCACCCTCTCTCTCCCTTGTTCACCTTCACCCTCTCTCTCCCTTGTTCAGCTTCACCCTCTCTCTCCCTTGTTCGCCTTCACCCTCTCTTTCCCTTGTTCACCTTCACCCTCTCTTTCCCTTGTTCGCCTTCACCCTCTCTCTCCCTTGTTCAGCTTCACCCTCTCTCTCCCTTGTTCGCCTTCACCCTCTCTCTCCCTTGTTCGCCTTCACCCTCTCTCTCCCTTGTTCACCTTCACCCTCTCTCTCCCTTGTTCACCTTGACCCTCCCTCTCCCTTGTTCACCTTGACCCTCCCTCTCCCTTGTTCGCCTTCACCCTCTCTCTCCCTTGTTCGCCTTCACCCTCTCTCCCTTGTTCGCCTTCACCCTCTCTCTCCCTTGTTCACCTTCACCCTCTCTCTCCCTTGTTCAGCTTCACCCTCTCTCTCCCTTGTTCGCCTTCACCCTCTCTTTCCCTTGTTCACCTTCACCCTCTCTTTCCCTTGTTCGCCTTCACCCTCTCTCTCCCTTGTTCAGCTTCACCCTCTCTCTCCCTTGTTCGCCTTCACCCTCTCTCTCCCTTGTTCGCCTTCACCCTCTCTCTCCCTTGTTCGCCTTCACCCTCTCTCTCCCTTGTTCACCTTCACCCTCTCTCTCCCTTGTTCACCTTGACCCTCCCTCTCCCTTGTTCGCCTTCACCCTCTCTCTCCCTTGTTCGCCTTCACCCTCTCTCTCCCTTGTTCGCCTTCACCCTCTCTCTCCCTTGTTCGCCTTCACCCTCTCTCTCCCCCCCAATTGACCATGCTCAAGGGCACATCAACTGACTTCTCACCTAGTTGGCTTGGGGATTCGAACCAGCTTCCTGTCGGTTACTGACCGAACACTCTTAACCGCTAGGCTACCTGCCGCCCCTACTAACAACATGGCTCATGACGTTTTTATGCCAACTCTCTTGCCTTCTCTAACACCCTCTCTGTTTATTACAGAGTGTATGCACCTTGAATATGATATTTAGCCTTACAAAAGAGAGTTGATTGGATGTATTATGTATGACACAGGAGGCTGCTGAGGCTCATAATAATGTCTGTAACGGAGCGAATGGAATGGCATCAAACATGGAAACCATGTGTTTGATGTATATGGTACCATTCTACTGATTCCGCTCCAGCCATTACCACGAGCCCGTTCTTCCCAATTAAGGTGACAACAACTTCCTGTGATGTATGATCATGAGAGACACATGTCTGAAGTCAGAGAGAGAGAGAGAACAAGAGAGAGTGATTGAGGGAGAATAAAGATGACAAGAAATGAGAGAAAGAACAAGAGAGAATGAGAGAAAGAACAAGAGAGAATGAGAGAAAGTTTCTCCCCCAGTGTTGTTGTTGTCTGTTTGGGTACTCCTCTTCTCCTGCCCTCCTCTCCTCTATCTTCCTCCTCTTCTCCTGCCCTCCTCTCCTCTTCTCCTGCCCTCCTCTCCTCTATCTTCCTCCTCTTCTCCTGCCCTCCTCTCTATCCTCTCCTCCTCTTCTCCTGCCTTCCTCTCATCTATCTTCCTCTTCTTCTCCTGCCCTCCTCTCCTCTATCCTCTCCTCCTCTTCTCCTGCCTTCCTCTCATCTATCTTCCTCTTCTTCTCCCGCCCTCCTCTCTATCCTCTCCTCCTCTTCTCCTGCCTTCCTCTCCTCTATCTTCCTCCTCTTCTCCTGCCCTCCTCTCTATCCTCTCCTCCTCTTCTCCTGCCTTCCTCTCCTCTATCTTCCTCTTCTTCTCCCGCCCTCCTCTCTATTCTCTCCTCCTCTTCTCCTGCCCTCCTCTCCTCCTCTTCTCCTCTGCCCTCCTCTCCTCCTCTTCTCCTCTGCCCTCCTCTCCTCTATCTTTCCTCTCCTCCACCCCTCCTCTCCTCTATCTTCCTCCTCTTCTCCTGCACTCCTCTCTATCCTCTCCTCCTCTTCTCCTGCCCTCCTCTCCTCTATCTTCCTCCTCTTCTCCTGCCCTCCTCTCTATCCTCTCCTCCTCTTCTCCTGCCCTCCTCTCTATTCTCTCCTCCTCTTCTCCTGCCCTCTCCTCTATCTTCCTCTTCTCCTGCCCTCCTCTCCTCTATCTTCCTCCTCTTCTCCTGCCCTCCTCTCTATCCTCTCCTCCTCTTCTCCTGCCCTCCTCTCCTCTATCTTCCTCCTCTTCTCCTGCCCTCCTCTCCTCTATCTTCCTCCTCTTCTCCTGCCCTCCTCTCTATCCTCTCCTCCTCTTCTCCTGCCCTCCTCTCCTCTATCCTCCCCCTCCTCTCCTCCTCATCCCTCATTTGTTGTTCTGCCTCTTCATGTCTTCCACCAACATGTTTACTCACTTCTCGTCTCCTTCCCATCGTCTGGAACCGTCATCATTAGGCCACTAGCCATGAACAACAGCTGTTCTCTCCCACACACTATGTCTCTGTCCCATAGGGCTCTGGTCAGAAGTAGTGCTCAACATAGGGAATAGGGCGCCATTTGGGACGCACAGTTATCTTTCTCCAACATTTCCGTACAGAATACAACAGACCGCTAAAACAGGTACAGTATGTACCTCAAAGAAGAGTTGAATAATGTGACTGTACAGGAGTACTCCTTGTTTTTACTGTAGTGGGAAGACATTATCTGCGTCCCAAATTACACCCTATTCCCAATATAGATGTCTACTTTTGACTTAGAGACCAGTTCAGTACTGGTCAAAAGTAGTGATCTATAAAGGTAACAGGGTTCTATTTGGATCCCAGCCATAGCATTTAGTATTTAGCTCAAGTCTACTTGTTTTACCTCAAACTCTGTGGGAAGTTGATAGAGGATTATAAAAGTTTGTACTTGTGAGTCCATCGAGTATTCTGCCAGCTTTCGCCTCCTTGTCCTCATCCTCTTCACCTCTCTCTCTCCCACCGTTCTCTCTCTCCCACCGTTCTCTCTCTCCCACCGTTCTCTCTCTCCCACCGTTCTCTCTCTCTCTCTCTCTCTCTCTCTCTCTCTCTCTCTCTCTCTCTCTCTCTCTCTCTCTCTCTCTCTCTCTCTCTCTCTCTCTCTCTCTCTCTCTCTCTCTCTCTCTCTCTCTCTCTCTCTCTCTCTCTCTCTCTCTCTCTCTCTCTCTCTCTCTCTCTCTCATGAACTTGATTTCATATGGTGTATTGTGGAGAAGCACCACACAGACCCAGGCTCCCCTCTTCTCTACTCTCTTGTTCTCTGACACGGTGACTTAAGACAGAGAGCGGGCCTTGTGTTTAGGAAACACCCCAGATGACGTATCATTCAAATGAATAACTTAATTACTGTAAATAGCCTTTATAACACCGCCACCGCAGACGAGGCACCCCCCCCCACACACACATACACAGTGCTGCAGCGGGGAAGGCTAATAGACTACAGATAAACCCCATGCCGATTGGAAGGGTAATGGAGCTGCTAAGCTAAGAAGCTAATTTTGACTGTAAGTGGTTAGAGTCTACAAGTTGGAATAACCAAGAGCATCATCCAAAAGAGGATTATTTGAATAAACAAGGACAGTATGACTAAAACAACATGCCTGGAGCTACGCCTGTGCTGGGTAGTCGAAACACAAACCTCCTTTCAACAAGGCCTAATGGAGTTTAAAATATTCAGGAACGAGTCAGTTCCGTTATTAATGCATTTCAACACATCTGTGTGTTTAGATATGAGACAAACCTCCTTTCAACAAGGCCTAATGGAGTTTAAAATATTCAGGAACGAGTCAGTTCCGTTATTAATGCATTTCAACACATCTGTGTGTATAGATATGAGACTCTCCCACAGTAAAGCCACTCCAAAAACACAGCCTTTTAGCTATGCCTTGAAATGAGCACATTGGTTCCTCCACAAGTACTCACTCTGTAAATGTAACCAAACACTCTGATCATAATAGTCATTGTGTCCCAACATATACAGCATCTTTAATCACGACGGTGTGAAATTAAATACTTGTATATTGTCGTGTTGGTCACCCATTGTTCTGTAACTGTCACATCTGCTCCTGCAACACCCTCTACTGCTCATCCTGTGTCTCCTTGACCTGCCGCCACTCCCCCAGTACTCTCTCCCTATCTCTCTGTGTGTATGTGTGTGATTGTGTGGGCGGAGACAGGTGTGCTGGAGTCAGAGCAGATCCCCACCAGCTGCAACCTGTTCCATAATCAAGACCTCTACAACTACCCAGCCCTGCCACTTCCACGCTGCCAGATTGTAATTTCTGCTTAGTCAGTCTACGTTTCTAGCCGTTTGTTACTATTCATATCCTGTGGTGCCTGTTTTCCCTTGCCTGACGCTGTTTTCCTCTCCGCTACAGTTCTGCCCGCTCTGACTCTGGTCCCTGTCTCCAGTCCCACATCTCGTCATCCTGCTACTCTGTCCTGGATTCCCCACTCTATTACTCCCTTGGATTCCCCTCTGGACCTGCTCACCCCCTCTCACTCCAGCCTCAGCCTCCGCACCTGGTTTCAATCAACCCGCCCGAGCTTCCCCTGACCTGCACTACATCTCCCCACTGTGTTTCAATAAATACCTTGGTTACCTCATCCCAGTCTACTCGTCTGAGTCTGCTTTTGGGTTCCCCTGTTCCACTCCGCGTAACAGTAACGTCTCTTTTCAAGTGTGTGTGTGTGTGTGTGTGTGTGTGTGTGTGTGTGTGTGCGCCCCAAGCAATCCCAACCTGTGAGAGATCATTGATTTCAAGGGAAAGAGTTGCAGACTATTAAAATGTCTCTCCTGCTCTGATCAATGAAGGTGAGAGACTAGAGCACCTGGCCCTGTGGCTGGAGGATAATGAAGAGGAAAAGTGGGAGTGTGTGTGTGTTTGTTTGTCTGGGCGTGTGCTATAGGTGGACTCATGAGTCCATAGTTCAGTTATAATGAAACAGACTTCCTGATGGGCCGCCCCCAAGTGGTGACGGTAGGCAACAACACTTCTGCCACGCTGTTCCTCAACACGGGGGCACCACAGGGGTGTGTGTTCAGCCCTTTCCTGTACTCCCTGTTTACCCATGACTGCGAGCTACGCATGACTTCAACTCAATGATGAAGTTGGTAACAACAGTGGTACCACACAAGAGTGGTAGGTAGGCCTGATTACCAACAGCGTTGAGACAGCCTTAGGGGAGGAGGTTAGAGCCCTGATGGAGTGGTGCCAGTAAAATCATTTCCCTCAATGTCAAAAAACAAAGGAGCTGATCATGGACTTCAAGAGACAGTGGCCTGATCTTGGACCACATCGGCGGGGCAACGGAGAAGCGGCTCAAAAACTTCCAGTTCTTTGGCGTACACATCACCGAGGACCTAAAATGGTCCCACCACACCGACACCATGGTGAAGAAGGTGCAACAGTGCCTCTTCAAACTCAGGCGGCTGATGAAATTTGGCATGGCCCCTGAGACCTTCACAAACTTCTACAGATGCACAATTGCGAGCATTCTGTCTAGCTGCATCACCGCCTGGTACGGCAACTGTGCCGCCCTCAATCGCATGGCTCTTCAGAGGGTGGTCCGGTCAGCCTAACGCATCACCCGGGGCACACGGCCTGCCTCCAGGTCATTTACAGCACTCAGTGTAAAAGGTAGGCCAAGAAGATGATTAAGGACTTCAGCCATCCAAGCCACGTTCTGTTCACTCTGCTACCATCAAGAAGGCGAGGTCAGTACACGTGCATCAAAGCTGGGACCGAGAGACTGAAAAACTGCTTCTATCACCAGGCCATCAGACCGTTGAACAGCCATCACTGCCCGGTACTTAGCCCTGCACCTTGCCTTCTAGAGAGGTATGGTCAGATGATGTAGTCTTACCTAGGACTACAGTATAGCTGGCTTCTACAGAGGTATGGTCAGATAATGTAGTCTTACCTAGGACTACAGTATAGCTGCCTTCTACAGAGGCATGGTCAGATGATGTAGTCTTACCTAAGACTACAGTATAGCTGCCTTATACAGAGGCATGGTCAGATGATGTAGTCTTACCTAGGACTACAGTATAGCTGGCTTCTACAGAGGTATGGTCAGATGATGTAGTCTTACCTAAGACTACAGTATAGCTGCCTTATACAGAGGCATGGTCAGATAATGTAGTCTTACCTAGGACTACAGTATAGCTGGCTTCTACAGAGGTATGGTCAGATGATGTAGTCTTACCTAGGACTACAGTATAGCTGCCTTCTACAGAGGCATGGTCAGATGATGTAGTCTTACCTAAAGACTACAGTATAGCTGCCTTATACAGAGGCATGGTCAGATGATGTAGTCTTACCTAGGACTACAGTATAGCTGGCTTCTACAGAGGTATGGTCAGATGATGTAGTCTTACCTAAGACTACAGTATAGCTGCCTTATACAGAGGCATGGTCAGATAATGTAGTCTTACCTAGGACTACAGTATAGCTGGCTTATACAGAGGCATGGTCAGATAATGTAGTCTTACCTAGGACTACAGTATAGCTGGCTTCTACAGAGGTATGGTCAGTTGATGTAACAGGCCCAATCCCTACTCTTACCCTAGCCCAACCCAATGGTATGTACCAGATGCTCAGAAGGCTCTGCTCACTCTTACTGGTCTGAGACCAAACCACACGACTAACAACATTGGACACTTTATGGAACAAAGCCTTCACTATCTCATCCTGGAATATCCAAGGCCTGAGGTCATCTGCCTTTCTCCTAAAGAGCAGGAACCTGGACTTCACCAAAGAAATCGGAAATACAGGCATTGTCATCCTACAAGAAACATGGTATAGAGGAAATGGACTCACTGGTTGCCCTCTAGGTTACAGAGAGCCTGTAGTTACTCTACTCAATGAATTCAAAACAAAACTTTCTTAACAGAGAAAATGTCCTCCTGTGTGCTTTGAGACATACTTTGAGACAGTTTCTCCATCCTGGAAGTGGAAATCAATCATTTCCAGGCCCAGCAACCCCTGACTACAGAGCCTGTCTGCCTTAATTCTACTGTCTGGACCGGACCTGATTACGAACCTCTGCCGCCCTGCCCAGAGCCGTCTGACGCGGACTGATTACGAACCTTCTGCCTTGCTGCCTCAGAGCCTGTCTGACTCGGACCTGATTACGAACCTCTGCCTGCCCTGACCCCGAGCCTGTCTGACTCGGACCTGATTACGAACCTCTGCCTGCCCTGCCTCAGAGCCTGTCTGACTTCCTGTACCTGTCTGACTCGGACCTGATTACGAACCCTCTGCCTGTCCTCAACCTGCCCTCTGCCTGCCCCGTGTTTCTAATAAACTCTGAGAACTGTTACTCTCCGCCTCTGTGTCTGCATCTGGTCATATCCTGAGTCGTGATAATGTCAGTGTTGATGTCAGTTGAGACGATTGTCTATAATCACTGCTATTTACTGGCACTGGAATACCTGCATGCTTAGATCAATGGGACAGCACACACACACTGGGAAACAGTGGGACGGCACTGTTGTTCATCTGAATTGCTTTTACTGTTTGGAATGATAGAAAATTACACTTTGGTTCTTTTTATTGAATGAAAGCTTCTAAATTGCTTTAATCATAGCGTTGGATGCTATGTAGCGGCAGCAACCTATCAGCAAAGTTGGAGGCGTGGCTTATTGGGGGCATGTATTCCAATGTATATCTGTTTGTAATGTTTTTCGGGTTTAACTTGTACAATGCCAGCACTGAGTTTTGCGTATTGTATAAGTGCATAATGGTCTTATTGTGCTTCAATATGGCCAAGGAGTTTGTCATCGTGTGGCCATACTCAAATCTTGCTTACTGCCTCCCAGTCGTTATCTCAAACACCCCTCTGTCAAACCATAGGATGGAATGGTGCTTTGGAGGCGTGGAGAGTTTACTTTGTGATGAAGCTGTCACAACCTCTCTGTTCACCTCCACACACTCACACTGTGTCAGCATTCATTACTCATTTGTATGGCCATCAAACCATCTGAGAGATCTGTACTGCACACACTGTGCACAGACACACACATAGACTTGCATGCACACAAGAGAGATTAAAGTAGATGTCACACGTCAAAATTTTGATTGATGACCCTATGTGAACCTATGTGACCGCTATGTGAACCCTATGTCCTGATGACGTGTACATGTCCCAAGGGCTGCCGGTCAGGCCAGCCTGGTGGTTAGGTGGGGGCTGGTTGGGTGAGTAAGGGTCCAGTGTCAGGTCAACGGTATGATTTATGGCAAGCCTGGATGGGGGCTGGGGGTGAGTAAGGTCCAGTGTCAGGTCACCGTAATGATTTATGACCAGCCTGATTTATGACCCGTATTAATGATTATGACTCATTGCATGTAGAAGGGGGCATGCCACATATTTGGTTTCAGGTCAGGACAACGTGGTGGTTAGGGGGGTGTAGGGTTGGGGTAAGTAAGTGACCAGGGTCAGGTAAACACTGTTTCTCACGGTTTGGGGTGGTTAATGCCCATTATAAAGCGCTCAGAACAATCCTGTTTAAGAGTGGAAAAGATCTTAAGAATAAACATGGATTTTGGGATCGGTGACAAAGAAGTGTGACTGTAAAACTAAGAGGCAGGCCCCTCGGGTTGCCCATAGAAGCAAAGGGCAAAGTATCAACCCGCAATTTATGAGCGCCAAAAAAACGTTTTTTTAAATGTGTAAAAACCCAAATACCTCCAGCAAATGCTCTGACAGATCAAGTGTGATGTCTAATGGTCAGCAGTGGGGGTATCGGTTTGATTACCTGGACTGTAGAGTGACCCTCTATACGGTAGATGAAGGAGAGAATATACAGACCAGGACTGTAGGCTTGGAATAGGGTGTTGAAGACTGGTCGGTTTTTCGCAAGGTTGTGTGTCCTGAACTGAGCCTATCACCAAGGGTATAGTGTGTTCACGGCCACGAGGACCCGGTGGGAAGGTACCCTGACTCCTCAGGACAAATATTCACAGGGTGAAAATACAAGACAGACAGACTGGACGATCCGTGCGGCTGACGTGGAGTTCTATATCGCGGCAACGAGCCAATCCAAACCAAACATTAGGGGTGGTGGCTGATGGGGATCCCGACTGCGTTCTGCTTATTCCTTTTTTAAGAGTTGGGAGTAATGGAATTGACAATGTTGCAACCGTGGATGCTCTCTTTTTACAGAGCAACAGCGGCAGCGCCTTGTTCATTAAAAGTGCATAATATATACGAATTAAAGATTACGATGCAAAAAAGCGCCCTCAAGAAGATACAGCGTCAGAAAAAACTAAGTAAGCGGATGCTTTACCCCGCCCCACCTAGATACCCAATGGCTTGTTCTACAATAAAAAGAAAAAAGCCAGCCAGTTCTTCATTTCAGCATAACCATGGATCTCCAGACCATATACGAGGAAAGCCACTACGTCATGGGGGCCCGACACTAAAGACTCTATGCCACGAAGCCCTTCCACTCTACGCACCCTGGCAAGACCCGTGACACCCCGACATTTACCCAGCCTGAGGATGTGTTTGATGGGGTCTGGCCAGTACTATTTTTGTGGATACCATCAAGGCCTCTGTAGCTACACTTTTAGGACGTGGTGATTGGCGAATATATACGAGGAAAAATGATCGGCTGTGAGATCATCATCCAGCCAGCATCGTCATCCTTGCCTTCTACGACCCTCCTAGATACTACGTTTTTCAATCATTTTGAGGAGCTGGTGAAAAGACTGTGGTCGCCGTTTTATACCAGCGCTGGTTCCTCGCATGTGGAGTCTAGGGTATTGTGCCGTTATCCCTAGAGTTTACGGGGTAACCGAAGACTTCCTACATGAACGAAGGAGGCCATCTCATCCACGAGAAAATCAAAGAAATCCGGACACACCCTGTTGGAACGAAACAACAAATTACGGAAGCTGTGTGGCTTTGTGATGCTTTTCTGGCCTCAATAAATCCAAGAGACCGAGGACATTTTGTTATTTAGAGCTATGGGTAACTATGTGTCTACGATGTTGAGCGAATAAATTACCTTTTTTCTTTTGAGAGGACCTACATCTGTTATGCATCAGATAGTGAAAATAAATGTTGAACAAGGATCGTTCTTACACGAACACAATACTGGGCTAATGTAGAGCGTTTGCTGAAAATGGAGCAAATCATGGAAAACAGGTCCGAAATCGGGCGAGAAGTTTACAATGGACACATATGGTATCAAGGCTTGTTGAGGATTTGACGAACGAGAAAATAACTTTGGGCTAGATTCTTACATTTATTTGTTTGGAACCACCCTTTTACTGTGAATGGTATAAGTATTTGTTGTTTATATACTTATATATCAGACGTATGTTGTGTGTTTTAAAAAATTCAGCGACACAAAAACTGTAAATCCTAAACCATATATTTTTTTTTTTTTTTTTTTTTTTTTTTTAAAACCCAGGGGTGCATGCTGTGATTGTGAGAAAACTGCGGACTTGTATTTGCAACAAAATCCGAATGGTCTCTGTATACGTAAACTTGTTGCATTCTTTAAAATAAAAATTCACAAATGAATGTTGTCGTTATATGAAAGTGGCTCATTAAACGTATTGTAACTCAGAGAGCCAAGAAGATGGTGAGCAGCTGTTTGAAAAACAATATTAAATCCAGCTAACCCGGGTCTATGGGGGTAAAGAAGCGTTACAGAGAGCTATAGTACTTCCTCTCCCCCCCTCCCCCCCCCCCCCCCTCAAAAAAAAAAAAAACTCGAAAGAAACAGGTATAGTCTGTTATCTGTTAAGCGATGCCTAAAGTGAATGAATGGTTATCCGAGGCAAGATGTACACTCTACATAAACCTGTAAGAAAACAATTTCAAGAAATAGAGTTTTTTCTACGCACCCATTATCCCAATTTCAGGCGGATCTAGTGACACATGCAGTCCCTGGCGATAAAAATGAGGAAAGCGCTACATGCTAACGGTTATAGATATTTTTCTCTAAATTAGCTATGTAAGGGTGTTAAAAAAATAAGGGAGCGGGGCAGAGGGACAGGGCCTTTGAATCGATCTTGAAGGCAGGGGCGCACCCAAGAAATGCAGACGGATGGCGGAAAAGAATTTTTAATAAAACATTTCAGAAGCTAATGAATAAAGTATAATATAGTACATTTTGCTACAGGCTCTGATTTGAAAGCTTCGGTTGTGGAACGCTTTAATGACTTGGAAAGAGCGGATTGTGGCGAATTTTACAGCTCACAACACCACAGATTACAGACATAGTTCAGGATTTAGTAAACGGGTACACCACAGCTTCCATAAGAGTATAAGTATGAAGCCGCTGAGGTGTCTTCCGGAAAACTCTTTTCAAGGGTCTTTAAAAATAGTATGGTTGTTCCCACTTAGCCGTAAGAAAAAAAGGACTTTTAAATTCCTAGTGGGTGAATTGGTGCGTATATCAAAGTGGAGGGTGTTTCGACCAAAAAAATAGAACAAGGCTTAGCTCGGATTTGTTTACCGTTACAGAATGTCTGCCACGCATTCCCCCGGTCCTACAAATTAAAAGATTATGACGGGGATCTTATAGAGGGATCTTTTTTGAAAAGGAATTACAGAAGGTCCAGTTGGGTAAAGACACAGTCTTTCACGTGGAGGAGATTTTCTAGATAAGAAGAGAGAAAAGGTTAAAAAATGGTTGCTGGTCCGCGGAAAAACTGGCCTCAAAAGTTCAACAGTTGGGTATTGGAGATGTGTCGGTGGAGGCAACGGGGATTAATTTAAACCCTAGTCATGAACTAGAGCATCGTCGCGTGTACACAGTTAGGGCATCATGGAACACAGCGGCTTCTACCTGACTCTCCCCAGTAATGCGTCGGCACAGATATATCGTAATAATCAGAGTTTCGGAATTATACAACCAATTTTCCAAAGCCTATAGAGTTACAGAGGTTGGGTAGTAGGTCTCAGCGAGATTACATACCCCATAGTTGTATAATATCAAAGCTAAGGGACCGGATTTTTTATTGCAAAGGTTATCGGAAACTGCAAAACTTATTAATCTTAAAAAAGGTTTCTATAGAAACCAGTCGACAGGATCGTTCTCAGAGTTGAATGAACACTAACCTTGAACAAGATGGAAAATATTCCTATTCTACAATCCAATCCATAAAAGGGATACAAATCTCAGGGCCTGCTAACGGAAGGTATAAAGCCAGCGGTAATTTAGCCTACATGTTGGGATGGGTCCACATATAAATGACGTTTCATGTGAACGATAAATTATTCCCATTACCTGCGGAATACATGCAGATTTACAACATATTTGAGTGTATACCCGGACATCATAACCTATCAAAGGGTCTGGAAGGACACCTGTGTGCCTCCGCGAACAGTTCATATAGACGGAAAGGAGGGGACATCGTCACTGTCAATTATGACAAGAGCACTACGTACATGTCAGCAAGAACTATATTGAAACAATTCTGGTTGAGCTTAAACCGGATCAGAACGAAAACATTGAATTTGACTATGTTAAAACATGTAAAAACTCCACTTTAACCACCAAAACTCTCTACATATAGAATATCTGTATTATATTTATAAAAACATAATACAAATAAAGAGTTATGAGAGCACCATCAGCTCGAACCAACCGTTTATGTTCATACCTATGTGATCAAGTTGGTAATGGATACCAGGATCATGGAGCACCGACAAGGTATGGTGCGGGATAGGCGGTATATCCGTAACATCTTTAGGATGTTTTACCGTTTATGAAGAGGGCTCAGCATAGCCCAACACATTTAAAATCCGCGGCTAAAAATATAGTAAGGAGAGTTGTAGCCAATGCTATGACCGAAGGGCGTCACCAGATGTGGAGCATCCAAGAAGGGCTCGGTGCTTATGATATTGTCTAGAAGACCAAAAAGAGACCCCCAGGTTTAAGACGCAGGCCGCACCTAAAAGCGCGGTTAACTGTTAAAAGACCTCAGTAAGTCAAAGACGTGCGTAAAAGTGAGGAGGTCTGAAACCAAAACAGGCTCTAATAGAATACTAGGAAGTATTTTCTAAAAGAATAAGTGACATGGCTTCTTTTACATCGACTGTTCCTCCTGAAGTATAAAGACCAGAACCGATCTTTTCACGGCCCCGTTAAGCAGCCTTCAATAGATAATTCCAGTTATGTGCGAAGATAGCCCCTATTCTGCTATTACGAAACGGGCCTATCGAATTTTTAATACCAGGCCACGGTGACAACTATCTGGACCTCAACAACACCTTGGTGCATTTACGTCAAAAGTGACCAAAAGAGATGGGTCTAATATGCAGGCGAGCCAAATGTGAAAGTCTCATAATTACCCCTTGGCAACCATTTCTCAAGTTGATGTGACTTTGGGGTGAACGCCTAATCAGTCAAAGCAGCGCCACATACCTTATTAAGCCATCATGGAGTGTTACAAATAGTCCCGAAGACCACTCTCAAAACACAATTTAGCGCCGGGGGGCGTTTAGCAAGGATACTGCAGGAGCCTCTATGGAATCGACTGACACTTTCCACCGGTGCAAACAAAGCTAGCGGCACGAGCTCGCTACTGCCGCCGAATCTCGAAGGAGTTTCATTTGCTAGGCCCTATACACTCTGACATTTTCTCAAGAACGGTTACTCATTAAATTCGGTGATTTAAGATTAAAATTAACCAGTGCCAAGGATGATTTTTGACTGCTGTTCCCAAGACGGGGATTTTAGTTTGAAAAGTGTTGGGGGCCACCCTTTTTATTAAAAAAAGTGTCTGTATCTCCGGCCGTACGCATGGGGGTCACTCACATGCTTTGATGAAAAGGAAATGCCCTTTACCTCTCCAAAGAATTACCATTGAAAACCTTTAGCCATACCTGTGGAGCAGTAGGAATCTGCAGTCAAGAAACCTATTTCTAGGCCCTTTACTAGATATTTGGTTTATAGGTTGGTGATCACGCCTCTAATAAGGGGAGTTTAGATAAAAAACCCCTGTAATTTCAACACTCAATGACAGAGTATGAGCTCTCTGTCAGGATACGGACGTCAGGTTCACGGCCGAAGGCTTTCCAACCCCAATTTAATAACAAATATCTGTGCGAGGAATTTTACAATCTATTCCTGGCTACAGGGCGACATCAAAAGAGCCTCTTTACTATTGACCGAAATGATTTTGCCAAGAGGGTTACCACGTTGTATGCTTTCAATTTATCCCTGTGATGATGACACCTAAGGAAATCTTGTCTGTGGGTCCCAAGGTTAACATGCAAGGCTGAAATGCGTTTCCGTACACCTTTAGACGTCAGTTAGCATGATTGTTACGCCTGCTCTGATTCAACTTGGAAAGTGAATGCCCGAAGACAGGTCTTAGTGGATTATTATTAAGAACCTTTGAGCAAAGACATTGAATTACCCAAGAGTGGACGGGGCTTTATGAGCCGCTTGATTGGCAAACAAGTTTGTGGAGTGTTGGCTTCGTCATGAAGGTACTATATGAGAGATGGCCTGAGAAGGCCTGAATGGTTATGTCAATACCCATACCTAAACACAGCCTGTGAACATTGGCTAGCTATGACATGAACAGGAGGTGGCGAAAAACTCAACTTTTTTGGATTCCTCATGGCTTCTCCTTCCCCCCGGTTTTTCACATTTCTAATCTAATTAAAGATTTTTTGACCTAAACGGTACAAAGATCTACTACCAGCATCAAAACAAAGTGCAGATAACATTTCCACTAATGCGGTCACCACTGTGTATTTTACCTGTGCCAAGAGCCCGGGAGTTTCTTTTGAAGATGTTATGCTCATTTTAAGGATGATTTAAGAAGTATGAAACCTTGTATCCTTGTTTGTTTAGAAAATATATCAAAAGTGTCAAAAGTGTGTCCTTTAAGAACGGTATCAAGGCGTATGCTCACGTCATATGTTTCAACGAATGCCACAATGTTAACTTGCTTATTTTTCAAATACAAAATTTATTGAATTTATCATAGTCATTAAAAGTCATTTTCAAAAGCTAACCACCCCGAGAGATCGGGATTAGGAAAGGTCCTGAGACGTTCATGGGGGAGTGAATGAGGTTAGCATCACGCTTTCTTTCATAGGGGCGCGTGTCGTTGGGGGCATCCTTAGGGGTGCTGTATCTCGTTGACGTCTTTTGTTTAAAGCTTGAATCTGTTGACGAAGCTTATGGTGTGTGGGTACACCGGAGCGAGGGGATGTTGAGGATTGCCGGGCCTTAGAAAACTGACCCAGTCCGGAGGCCTTCGGTCATCAGCAACCTTGGTGGGCAGCCCGTGGTACTTTTAAAGCAAGTCAGATATGTGACCCCTGACCACAGAGCCCTGAAGGAAAAACTCTCCATAGTCTTCCAAGGCACTATCCCCTGGAGTCTTTTATCGTTTTTCATAATGTTATTACAAACATTCTTCCTGTTTACGTAAAAGGCACATGTGTCAGTATGTCATGCATAACTTTATCTTCATGGCATTGAGCTTCACCCGACATATTAATCTCCACTAGCGTAGATCGCGTACACGGCCTTACAGGACACACTGGCTATCGTTAGGTTCGACATCGTTAAAGGGTCCGGTAGGGAAAGGGTTTTTGAAATGGGTTAGTCTCTCTCATCCCCTTGCTTTACCCGAGTCAAATACCTTTGCATTAGGTTTGTGTATTTTTGATTTATCATAAGGGGTTCAACCTTGTCGGTTAAAACATCTTCATGGCCCGTATCCAAATCATTTTCCGCTGTTTTGTCTGATATCTTCAGGACCTCTGCCATTTGTTTTTTAAGTCTATCCAACTCTTGTTGAGGCACCAGTACATTTTTAGTGGCCATCACACCACGTGTTCACCACCACGGTCGGCCGCATAAGGCTGTTGATGAAGGGCACGGCTAGACTGATAAAGGGTAGAAGAAAACCCCCAGAACTGTTGTATACTATGTCTTTTCTTTGAAGACTGGCCCCTTTTATTGGCAAAGATTTGATCGCTGTCTTTGTCTCTTTAATTTTTTCAATTGGTTCAGGGTGAGTGGAATGCGTCCTTTGAGAAAGATTCAAAGCAAATTCACATAGGGCTAATATGAGGATACTGAAGAACAGTACCCAGAATGGGCCTTACCGTGTCTTAGCTGTAGACCCAACTAGCCTTCCCTCAAGAGGGATAGGTTTCTTTTTTAACGCAGAGACATAGCGTTTACTTTTGAGAAGGTATTGGCAGCAGGCCTCTCCCCGGAAACAGCCCTGTACGTAGCCTAAGTGTCTGGAGTATTTGCTTTTAAATCCACGATTAAATAAGAAAAATGGCTCTTTGGTAGCGTCCTCATAGCTCTCCATAAAGTATGATTTCCGTCCAGGTACATCTGCTGAGCTAGAGAGCTAATTTGCAGTTTGTCTCTAGATTTTTAAACAATACATGTAGTTGGCATTCAAGCTAATGGTCCGACTATTTTTACCTTGGTGAAACACATTCTGGACCAGTAAAGCACGGGACAGGTTTCTCTGATGAGTATATTGGGTAAAAGCTCGTGCCATTTTCGGGGTGTTCGCTACCAGCAAATAGCAATCGTCCAAAACCAGCAGATTATATTTATGGGGGGGGGAGAAGTCATCATCAGACAGAGATCGGGTATTCCTTCACAAACTTGATTTTTATTGTCTTCAATATATTCATACAGAGGTTGGTAACATGAAAACACCATACAATATTGTCAGGCTTTTGAGATAACACACATGTTCAGAATTCTCTAAAAACTTTTTACAAAAAAAGTTTTAACACTGTTTGAAGGGCTGCAATTAATGCTGAAAAAGGCAATTGTAGACGGGGGCAAAAACCCTCGACAGCAGTCATAATATCTTAAGCTTTAAGACACACGGGGGCTTGTAGCATAAGTCAGTAGCCAAAGGGCAATGTGGTACACGTCAGGCAATAGCTGTCTCTTGTCATAGACTACCCTGAATCATTTTTAGTGAGTGGTGCGTTTCTGAGATGGAACCCCTTTTTATCCCTCACTATTTTGTTTAGTGGAGCTCAAAATCTCCAAGTCACTATTCCTGTCCTTTACGAACCCCTCGACCAAGCGCGTGATTTGATTCAAGTTTACACGCGGGCATTTTCATAGTTTTGAGTCACGCCTTTGGCTTTCACACCACGTGATTGGCTTGTCCTAAAAGCATAGCTTTTGGACCACATGAGGACCATTCTGTAATATGGTCACCCTCTTCGAGTTCACTAGTTAAACCCCAAGATAGTTGCTAAGTGGGGGTCCAATCCCCGGTTTGCTTACATAGACCACGAGTCTGTGTCGTGGTAAAGAACCCGCCTCTGAAGCTGTTCCATGAGGTGCTACAGTTCAAGTCGGCCATAGGCTGTGGTAAATGCTGCAAGAACACATTTACATTACCAGGGGTAGAACCCACTTTTGGTTGGCGCCTCCATTGCACCAATGCAATGTCTTGACTCAAGAAGGAAAAATGTGAATTTCGTATTGGTCCGAAAAAACAAATTCCAAAAATTCTTCGGGTCTTTAATGATCGAAGTTGTTAGCATATTGCATCTCTGCGCTAATTTCCCCAAAGGGAGTTCAAGTACAATTTCGGACACATTTCTTTGGTTTTGTTGACCTCTATTCTGTCAGGGTCAGAAAGTATGCCTTCTCTGTCATGGGAGTCTTGAATGTATTTGTCTTTACTTTCTTGATCTGTGACCGATGCAGGATAGCCTGAAGCCATCTGCTTGCATCTCAAGAAGGTCTTGATGTACTCTTTAAAAAGGGTGTCTGATTTCCTGGAAAAGTTCCACACTTCAAAGATTTTGGCACACGATACCCCTTCTCTAAAGCCTTAGAGAATTCTACGGGACCCATACACGAGTCAGGGCTCTTTGTTGATCTGAGTGATCACATGGGTTTTCCTGGTTGTTGTTTTCACGCATGTGCGACAAAGGGGGAAAGAAAAGTTTTCCTTTAGGACCCTTGTACGCAACACCGGTATAAACAGCCCTAGGAGGGTAGACAGTCGCTTTGATTAACCAAAATAATTTGGGGTTCGTCAAAGTCGCTTGTGAATAATTCAGGATGCCCTATAGGATAGAATGAGGAACTCATTACATGGGATATAGGTGTAAATCTACATAGCCTATTGTCTCGTCAGGTTGAGCTATAAAACGCAATGTCAAAGCATTGGTCCGCCTCCAAACAAGGCCTGTCGCGGTTCCAGGGGCTCTGGAGGGTCATAATGGGTAAGGAAGGCCTTAACCTAGATCCGCCTTTTGAGGGCTGTCCATTCGTGCTCCCAAAACCACAACTTTTAACCGTAAGTAGCCTTAAAGAATTCAGTTTGTCTTGAAAATCTTGGTACATTTCCCAAAAGTCTTTTGGGTTAGGACACACATGGCCTGGGGGACAAAGCATAATTTACAACCGTGGAAGAAACAACCGTTGTACTCATACACTGTCTCAACCCGTCAATCTGTGTGTACCATCTACATGGTAAGGCACCAACGCCTTCTCCCCCGATTCAAAGCATGTTGGAAAAATATCTTTATCCTGGGCCAAGTACTCCAACCATTGAATGGAACCACTAGAGTAGGCCTTGAATTGGCGTCGGTAGTTTGTCTGGCGATGGGATAGCTATAGATGCAGGAGTTAGATAGTGTGTACGATAGGTTTTCATGCACGCTGAGCAATAGTTGTACAGCTCCAGGGGTCAATGCCCGCATCTTTGATTACCTCTTCTCTGAATCTGAGGCATCCTTCACGAAGTATAACAACGTCATTGTCCAGTATGATTCCATCTCTTTATGGAAATCAAAAGTGCCATGTCTTACGGTCTCGTACCATGTCATGAATCTCTCACGCTCTTTGGGAGACATTTGATCACACCCGTACATTTCGGGGGATGGATAAGAGCCTATATAATGTAGATTCTCCTCAGCTGTGAAGAAATGAGGGAAATAGCCTTTGACAGAGTTTTCAAAACCAAGGCCTCTGGCATTTGAGCCAATCTCATGGGTAAAAGCTTAAGCTGTCAATGTATCTCTGTTTGAAGGCGGGGTCAACAAGCATAAATTTTACTCCCTTGAGATTGACACTGGGGGCCACGCCTTGCTGTATCAAAGGGTTCAGAAGCAGATAGGAGTCATAGGCTCTAGCATTGTGAGCTATAAACGTGAAGTTTCTGTACTGGGCTTTCTAAAATGTTTTAGAAAGAGCTGTGCACAATTGGGTCCCTCGGCCGACCACTTTTCACCCTGAAAGTCATGGTTGACACAAAAATAGGCAAATGAACCCCTGATTGCTGATTTGTCTCAAAATCATAAAACACATATTTCTCTGTATGTTCATCTTCAGCCAAGGGCTGAATGTAACACCATGTGGTACTTCTTGAACCACTTCCGCGTCTTGCTTTTCAAAGGCCCTTACAGATTGGCAGTGTAGAATTCCACAAACATGAGGTTTAGGGCTATCTATTTTAAGGTTGTAATTGCAATGACATTTTGGACATTTCTTGTTAATGTCACAAACGCTTACAGATTTACATGCCTTGGGGTGCCATGTTTCAGTTTTGTGTTTTTCGTAACAGTAGGCCGAACGACATGTGCGGTGACAATCCGCACAGGGGTCAAGTTTAGCGGCTGCATAGGGCAATGTTATCCAGACATACTGAACAGTTGTAACGGCACGAGTGCCCCCCCATGCGTGTGTAGCCGGTATGACAGGCTGGACAGACATATGGGGCGCCTAAAAAGGCTGTGATGTTAGTTACGGCATAGTAATGCTCATTTTGCACATAAAAATACATAGTTTAGGGTGTGGTTCGTGTATATTTTGGAACTTTAGGAGCGTCATTAGCCCTACTGTGGTACAAAACCACAATCTTGATGTTCAGAAAGTTTTCAAATTTGACTATGTCTGAGAAAGCACAGCATCCTGTATACCGAGACCCACAGCAGTTTTGTCGCTCTCGAGCTTTTTGTAACGCGGCTAGATCTGTACATCGGGCTGAGTAAGTGGGCCAGCCCTAGGGCAAAGCATAGCTTATTACCAGGATTGGGAACGATTATGAGGTAGGCCCTTTTATTGCTTATGAATTTCTGACTGCATTAGGCTATCGAGCTTCCTTCTCTGACACACGCCCCTTGTGGTTGACGTACTAATTGTACTACAAGTTCGAGGGTCCTATCTGCTAGCACGTTTAAATTTGACTGAACAAGGCGTTCTAGCAGTTTAACAAATTGTTCAAGATCTGCTTCACCATTCTGTAAAATAAGCGATACACGGCTCTGCAGACTGTCTCCACAAATTTCCAACTGTAAGAGATCCCTAGTTCGCTATAATCTCTAACCCTATTAACAGTTCATTCAAAGTGGTCCATAAGCATTACGTAAAACACAGCATATTCCCGAATCTGACCCCCCCATGCGAAATTGAAAAACTGTCGAACCTCAATATTGTTGAATTTATTTCGGCGCAAAACATGTACACTTGGATCAAGACTTCCCCTCCAGATTTGCTAGACAATTGTCCAACTGTTCAAAAACATCGTATTGGGTTCAGACTCTTCGGACAAGGGTGTTAAAGGATGGTTTATAGGTGTCTGGGGTGCCGAATTAAACCTAGGGCTCTCGTTCTGTACACTGCGCTCAAGACCTTCCCCCTCCAGATTTGCTAGACATTTGTCCAAATGTTCAAAAACATCGTATTGGGTTTCAGACTCTTCGGACAAGGGTGTTAAAGGCTGTCTTAGAGGTGTCTGTGGGGCCGAATTAAACCTAGGGTTCGCGTTCAGCTGGGTAATTAGAGATATGATTGTTTCGGGAATCTGTGATAACATGTTTTCATCGGAAGGCCCAGACTCATTCATACGGTTAATAAGGTCTATGAGTTCGGCCGGAATCTGTGATAATAAGTTCATCTATAGTCATTATGTCAATTACCCCCGAATCATTCATATGGTTAATTATATCTTGGAGCTCTGTAGGGATCAGGGCTAAGAGGCTTTCAATTGTCTCGCTTAGGTCTATAGGGGCGCCATTTGTCTAATTAAGGATGTGGGGGTGTTACATGTGTGTTTTTTAACGGCGGTATTTGCTTGTTTTAACCCTAATGTTTTTAACATACGGGGTAGCTCGCTACGCCAGAATGACACACCTTATTGTATTGATGCTCTAGTAGAATACAATGCGCCTCTGCAGTAGAGCCTTTCGTGATTTTAAACCCAGGTAAAAGCTTTGAAAAAAAGGGCTTGGTCTATTTCAGAATCGGCTGTTGCCCCCACAGAATTGGCCGATTCAAGAAGGTTGGCAGCTTCACAGAACATCAAATCGTCTACCTCAGAAATTTCATTAAATCTTTGAAATCATCAGGTTTCCCTGTTTTCTTGACTGGGTGCTTTGGCGCCTCCTCGGGGTCTAGATGTGTAGCTTCTTGGATGTCTGTATACGCCGGGGAGGAGTCTGAAATAAAAATAATACATACAAAAAAATAGGTTATTAACCCTAAAATTGTTTGATAAAAATGTAAATACATTTCAGATATAAGCCTATATATTAACAATACATTAATAATACCTCGGCTTTTTTGACGAGGGCTGTTCTGAAGAAGCTCTGAGAACTCGGGAACATGTCTTTGGTCAACCTGTATTACAGCATCTGCAGGTTCGGTAGATGGTGAGCCTGAAAAAAAAAAAAAAAAAAACAGCATTAGGCCTTGTTTTAACATATTCAGGCATAAAATAAAAAATATAAATATTAAATAATAATATATATAAATAATAATATATAATGATTCATACCTTGTCCTTGGAAACGCTGTCTCGTGAATACCCGCCCCGTAGTATTGTTCGGGGTGAAGCGGAACTGTGGATCTGGGCACTGATTGTCCGTTGGTGTTTAGAAATATGGGGCGCACCGGGTCTGGCCCAGGGGAGTTGACCTGCCTTAAAGTCTCTGTTCGCGGCTTGTGTGTAAATACATCCTGGGAGTAGGCGGCAGAATTGTCTCGTAGTCATATGCTTCGCAGAAACCGTTCAGGCTCCCTAGGGCCTCGTTTAACCTTCTAGGCTGTATGTCGCTGTAAACACATAAAATAACTTTTAATATAAGATGCCGACACTTTTTGTTTTTAAGGTAATATTTTTACGGAATTCTTGGAGCTTACTTACGTTTACAATTCAGGGTCGGCGTTTGGATGTCTGCAATTTGTTCCGGAGACCCTATGGATGGTTCGAGCTCAGTTATACCTCGGAGTATCTGCGTGAATGCTTAGAATCTATAAAACATTCGACAATATT
>NW_024059819.1:30000-43884 GCF_016432855.1 Salvelinus namaycush | reverse complement strand
CACATGTCACTAGTCTGTGGCGACCAAATGCCAGAACTGGACAAGAACCTGACACCCTCAGTACACAGGGGGACAAACATCTACTTGGAGGTGACAGCACCCCCCCCCCCCCCCCCCCCCCCCCCCCCCCCCCCCCCCCCCCCCCCCCCCACCCCCCCCCCCCCCCCCCCCCCCCCCCACCCCCCCCCCCCCCCCCCCCCCCCCCCCCCCCCCCCCATATGCCCCCTAGGCACAGCTATGACAACATAACCAACAAAAACGCTCTGTCGCACGCTGGGTATATACATAGTCAATGGTAGGTTTCGAGAGGACTCTTGGCAGTAGTACTGTACACTACCCAGAGTCTCTCAGAGTGTTCACAGTCAGCCCACTGACACCCTTATCTGATCACAGAAAAATCACAGTCTACTTGAACAGAGCAACACTCAAACATGAGGAATCAAAGCCAAAGGAACTGAATAATATTAAGAAATGCTATAGATGGAAGGAAAGTAGTGTGGAAACCTACCAAAAAACAATTAGGTAACAACAAATTCAATCCCTTTTAGACACCTTCCTGGACAAAAAAGTTCCACTGTAATAGTGAAGGTGTAAACTTGGCAGTTGAAAACCTAAACAGTATATTTGACCTCTCAGCTTCCCTATAAAATCTAAACATTTCCAACAGAAAACCAAAGAAAATGAACAACAATGACAAATGCTTTGCTGAAGAATGCAAAAACCTAAAAAAGAAATTGAGAAATCTATCCTATCAAAAACAGAGACCCAGAAAACCTGAGTCTACGCCTTCAAACAAAGGAACAGCATGTCAGAAATCCATAGAATCTAAGCACTTTTTGGAAAATAGGAACACACTAAACAACAAGAGGTATCTATCCAAAATGGAGATGTGTGGATGAACCACTTCTCCAACCTTTTCAGCTCTATAACAAAGGACAAACAGCAAAAACATGTACATGATCAATTACAAATCTGAGAATCAGCTATTAAAGAATACCAGAACCTACTGGATTCTCCAATTACATTGCATGAACTACAGGATATAATACAAACCCTCCAACCCAAAAAAGCCTGTGGTGTTGATGGTATCCTAAATTAAATGATCAAATATACAGTCCACAAATTCCAGTTGGCTATTATTAAACTCTTTAACATCATCCTCAGCTCTGGCATCTTCCACAATATTTGGAACCAAGGACTGATAACCACAATCCACAAAAGTGGAGAGAAATTTGACCACAATAACTACTGTGGGATATTTAACCTTGGGAAAATCCTCTGCATTATCATTAACAGCAGACTTGTACATTTCCTCAGTGAAAACAATGTACTGAGCAAATGTCAAATTGGCTTTTTACAAAATTACCGTACGACAGACCACGTAATCACCCTGCACAATCCAAACACCATTGTAAATACAACCTATATTTATTTTCATTTATTTTGCCTTTTGTACTTTAACTATTTGCACACCGTTACAACACTGTATACAGACATAATATGACATTTGAAATATCTCTATTATTTTGGAACTTGTGTGAGTGTAATGTTTACTGTTCACTTTTTATTGTTTATTTCACTTTTGTATATTATCTACTTCACTTGCTTAGGCAATGTAAACATATGTTGCCCATGCTAATAAAGCCAGTTTAATTGAATAGAGAGAGAGAGAGAGAGAGAGAGAGAACATGTCATTCTTCATTTAATTCTGTTTTTATTCTTCACAGACAAAAAGGAGAGAGAGATGGAAGGATAGAACATGATTAATGAGTGTAAGTGGATGAACTTTTACCCTTTTCTCTCCCTCCCTTCCTCCAATCATCCATCCATCCCTCTCCTCTCCCTTCCTCCCTTCCTTCCTCCAACCCTCCATCCTTCTCCTCTCCCTCCCTCCAACCCTCCATCCATCCATCCCTCTTCTCTCGTTCAGCCATTTGAATATAAATGAAGTATTAAGGAAAGGAAAAATATGTCTTAAAATCTTAGAAACGCACGCACGCACACACACACACACACACACACACACACACACACACCACACACAACACACACACACACCACACACACACACACACACACACACACACACACACACACACACACACACACACACACACACACACACAATACCGTTCAAAAGTTTGGGGTCACTTAGAAATGTCCTTGTTTTTTAAAGAAAAGCAAATGTTTTGTTCATTACAATAACGTTAAATTGATCAGAAATACAGTGTAGACATTGTTGATGTTGTAAATGACTATTGTAGCTGGAAACGGACGATTTTTTTATGGAATATCTACATAGGCGTACAGAGGCCCATTATCAGCAACCATTACTCCTGCGTTCCAATGGCACCTTGTGTTAACTAATCCAAGTTTATAATTTTAAAAGGCTAATTGATCATTAGAAAACCCCTTTGCAATTATGTTAGCACAGCTGAAAACTGCTGTTCTGATTAAAGAAGCAATAAAACTGGCCTTCTTTAGACTAGTTGAGTATCTGGAGCATCAGCATTTGTGGGTTCGATTACAGGTTCAAAATGGCCAGAAACAAAGACCTTTCTTCTGAAACTCGGCAGACTATTCTTGCTCTGAGAAATGAAGGCTATTTAATGTGAGAAATTGCTAAGAAACTAACGATCTCGTACAACTCTGTGTACTGCTACCTTCACAGAACAGAGCAAACTGGCTCCAGCTCCAATAGTCATTTACAGCATTAATTATGTTAACACTATTTCTAATCAATTTGATACTATTTTAATGGACAAAGAATGTAATTTTTTCCCAAAAACAAGGACATTTCTAAGTGACCCCAAACTTTTGTACAGTGGTGTACATGCAGCAATGATGATAAGGCCAGGGCTAAGACAATAGCTGTTCATTTACAAATGGAGAAAGAGGGAGGGATGGAGAGAGAGAGGAAGAGAAAGAGCGAGATGGGAGAACTTAGAGCATTCATTAGGAATGGATGGAGAGAGGAAGGGAAAGAAACAGAGGGATGGACGGAGGGTAGATAACCCCATGCACACCAAAATCAATCCAGGGTCAATTTGTCCCTGGTCGACCAGAGGACAAAGCAAACAAACAATGAAAGATAAAGAGAGAGTAGATAATTGTAGAGTAAAAGAGCTCCTGAGGGTATTAGTGGTATTTGGCTACAGAGACATCATGTATGCAGGGACAGTCAGCGGTGGTGTTGTTACGACAGGAGAGAACAGCTGGTTCATTTCCTCTTCCTCAAAGTTGTTTTCTCCCGCTTGGGTGCGACAGACCAGACTATGACTGCAGGAGGAGTCTTGGACTCCCTCTCTCTCCCTTTGTCCCCCTCCCTCCCTCTCTCTCTCTCTCTCTCTCTCTCTCTCTCTCTCTCTCTCTCTCTCTCTCTCTCTCTCTCTCTCTCTCTCTCTCTCTCTCTCTCTCTCTCTCTCTCTCTCCTCTCTCTCTCCTCTCTCTCTATCTCTCTCTCTGTCTCTCTTTCTCTCTCTCTCTTGCTCTCTCTCTTCCTTAGGGGTCTCTTCTCTCTCTCCCTCCCTCTCTTTTTAATTTCCTTTATTTATTTAAACCACGTACTTCAGTCTGATCACTATTTACTCAGAGCAGAATGTAAAGTGTGTGTGTGTGTGTGTGTGTGTTCATGTGTGTGCGTGCGTTAGCACCAGTGTGTGTGTGTTTTTCCATGATACTATGCCTGTTATTTTAATTTGTCATTGTGCGTCTATCTACCTCAGGGATACAGCTGGGTGAACTATTAGAAGTAGTCTGAAGCAGGAGCATTTACTTCCTCTATCACCATTAAGGTCATGTTACACCTGAGGATCGGATCTTTCTAGGGGCGACTCTCATTTCAACATTGGTCAAATCCTTCCAGCTCCTTGGTCATTAAGGTTCCAAGAGACCTTGTACCTTTTTCATGTAAATAACTCGGAAATTATTCCATACTGTAAGTGAGTTGACATGTGTTTTTTGAGGTTTGTAATTTCCATGGAAACTGGGATAAGCACTTTATAATGAACCTATTGTTATGACATGTGAGCACTCTGGGTACCAAGAATGCATGCACAGGCAAGTCTGTGTTCGTCATTCTCTCTCTCTCTCTCTCTCTCTCTCTCTCTCTCTCTCTCTCTCTCTCACCCACACACACACACACACACACACACACACACACACACACACACACACACACACACACACACACACACACACACACACACACACACACACACACACACACACACACACACACATCATCACTTCTTCTCCAGCAGCCTATCAAGTCAATTGATATTCATAATTATAGCAATCAAGGCCATAACGAGATATAGCACTGTTAAGAACCAACTGGGCTTAACTGATGGAATAGGGATGGACTCTCGACTTGGTAAACACTGTAGTTCCAAGCACCCACTCAGTTATTCAAATCACAGGCTAGTGATGATCAAAACTGTAGTAACATTAATATAACAAATTACCTATAAGACATGTATTGATTCAGCGTGTGTGGTGAATGAGTTCATGTAAAAAAAAAATATGAAAATAAAAATCCCACTTGAATTGATTTTGTTGTTCTTTTCGATTCTTCTTTTTGTTGATAATTTTTATGTATACACTACATGACCAAAAGTATGTGGACACCTGCTCCGAACATCTCATTCCAAATCATGGGCATTAATATGGAGTTGTCCCCCCTTTGCTGCTATAACAGGCTCCACTCTTCGAAGGCTTTCCCCTAGATGTTGGAACATTGCTGCGGGGACTTGCTTCCATTCAGCCACAAGAGAATTAGTGAGGTGCACTGATGTTGGGCGATTAGGTGGCTCGCAGTCAGCGTTCCAATTCATCCACAGGTGTTTGATGGGTTGAGGTCAGGGTCCTGTGAGGCCATCAAGTTATTCCACACGACTCGACAGACCTTCTGTTTGGACCCGCTTTGTGCACAGGGGGATTGCATGCTGAAACAGGAAAGGGCCTTCCCCCAAACTGTTGCCACAAAAGTTGGAAGTCACAGAATCGTTCTAGAATGTCATGTATGCTGTACCAGATGGTGAAGCCGTGATTCATCACTCCAGGAACGCGTTTCCACTGCTCCAGAGTCTAATGGTGCAGAGCTTTACTCACTCCAGTCGAGCTGGCATGTGACATGGTGATTAGGCTTGTCTGCGGTGTCCGTCCATGGAAACCCATTCATGAAGCTCCTACCAGTTCTTGTGCTGAGTTGTTCCAGAGGCAGTTTGAAACTGGTTGTGAGTGTTGCAACCAACAGACGTTTTTACTTACGCACTAGCAGTGTCCCGTTCTGTGAGCTTGTGTGGCCTACACTCTGGCGAGCCGTTGTGCTCTAGACATTCCACTTCACAATAACAGTACTTCAAGTGACCGGGACAGCTTAGCAGGGCAGAAATTTGACGAATGACTTTTGGACAGGTGGCATCCTATGACGGTGCCACGTGAAATACTGAGCTCTTCAGTAGGCTCATCTACTGCAAGTGTGTCTATGGAGATTGCATGTGTATGCTCGATTTTACCACCGTCAGCAATGGGCCAACATGTGTCTATGGAGATTGTGGGATGTGGTGTATATCTTCTTGCATATTCCCAGTCATTTCTGAGTTCCTAAAAATCGGGGGATGTTTTAGTGGACTGTCTTCACCACCATCGTAATCCTGTCCCATCTACATCCTCTAACTTATTGAAAGTTTTAGTGGACTGTCTTCACCACCATCTAATCCTGTCCCATCTCATCTACATCCTCTTACTTATTGGAAATGTTTTAGTGGACTGTCTTCACCACCATCTAATCCTGTCCCATTCTACATCCTCTAACTTAGTCTGGAAATGTTTTAGTGGACTGTCTTCACCACCATCTAATCCTGTCCCATCTACATCCTTACTAATTGGAAATGTTTTAGTGACTGTCTTCACCACCATCTAATCCTGTCCCATCTACATCCTCCTACTTATTGGAAATGTTTTAGTGGACTGTCTTCACCACCATCTAATCCTTTCACATCTTCATCCTCTATACTTATTGGAAATGTTTAGTGGACTGTTCTTCACCAACCATCTAAATCCTGTCTCATCTACATCCTCTTACTTATTGGAAATGTTTTAGTGGACTGTCTTCACCACCATCTAATCCTGTCTCATACTCATCTAATCCTCTTACTTATTGAAATGTTTAGTGGGACTGTCTTCACCACCATCTAATCCTGTCCCATTCATCTACATCCTCTTACTTATTGGATAATGTTTTAGTGGACTGTCTTCACCACCATCTAATCCTGTCCCATCTACATCCTTAACTTATTGGAAATGTTTTAGTGGACTGTCTTCACCACCATCTAATCCTGTCCCATCCCATCTAATCTCTCTACACTTATTGGAATGTTTTAGTGGACTGTCTTCACCACCATCTAATCCGTCCCATCTACATCCTCTTACTTATGGAAATGTTTTAGTGGACTGTCTTCACAACCATCTAATCCTGTCCCATCCCATCTACATCCTCTTACTTATTGGAAATGTTTTAGTGACTGTCTCACCACCATCTATCCCTGTCCCATCTAGCTATCCTCTACTTATTGGAAATGTTTTAGTGGACTGTCTTTCACCACCATCTAATCCTGTCCCATCCCATCTAGCATCCTAAACTTATTGGAAATTTTTTGTTTTAGTGGACTGTCTTCACCTACCCATGCGTAATCCTGTCCGGCATCTACATCCTCTTACCTATTGGAATGTTTTAGTGGACTGTCGTTCACCACCACTTAATCTGATCCCATCTACGATCTTTTTTATCTTTTACTTATTGGCAATGTTTTAGTGGACCTGTTTCACCCTACCATCTTAATCCTGTCCAATCCTCTACATCCTCTATCTTATGGAAATGTTTTCAGTGGGACTGGCTTCACCACCACTAATCCGCCTGTCCCATCTACATCCTCTTACTTATTGGATAGTTTTTAGTGGATGTCTTCACCACCATTCTAATCCTGTCCCGCTCTCATCTAGCATTCTCGATCTTATGTGGAATGTTATGTTATTAGTGAAAAAAAGACATGACTGTCATGCCACGCACGTATCTAATCCTGTCCCTATCTACATCTCTTACTATTGGGAAATGTTTTAGTGGATCTGTCTTCACCTACGCATCTAATAACCGTCTGTTCTCTATCTACATCCTCGTTACTTATTGGAAATGTTTTAGTGGACTGTCTGTCACCACCAGTCTAATCCTGGTCCTCATCCCCATCTTACATACTGCAGCGACTTATGAAAGTTTTTTAGTGGACTGTCTTCCACCCATCTAATCCTGTCCCATCTATCATCTCTTACTTTTTGGAAATGTTTTAGTGGACTGTGCTTCACCACACTCTAATCCGTCCATCTACATCCTTCTATACTTATTGAGAAATGTTTTAGTGGACTGTCTTCACGCACCATTAATCCTGTCCCATCTACATCCTCTTATAGCCTATTGAAATGTTTTAGTGGGACTGTTCTTCACCCCCATCTAATGCCTGTCCCATCTCATCTACATCATCTTACTTATTGGAAAATGTTTTTAGTGGACTGTCTTCAGCATCTAATCCGGCTGTCCCATCTACCTCCTCTTACTTAATTGAAGAATAGTTTTAGTTGGACTGTCTTCACCACCCCACTCTAATCCTGTCCTCATCTACATCCTCTTACTTATTGGATAATGTTTTAGTGGACTGGTCTTCACTCACCATCTAATCTGTCCATCTACATCCTCTTACGCTTATTGGAAATGTTTAGTGGATCTTGTCTTCACCACATCTAATACGCTGTCCCATCTCATCTAACATCATCTTATTGATGGAAATGTTTTTAGTGGACTGTCTTCGCATAGTTCACTCACGGTCTAATCCTGTGCCTATCTACATCCTCTTAATTATTGGATAATGTTTTAGTGGACGTGTCTTCACCACTCCTTAATCCTGTACAGACACTCGCATCTACATCTCTTACTTATTGGAAATGTTTTAGTGGACTGTCTTCACCACCATCTAATCCTGTCGCCATCTACATGCCTCTTACTCTATTGGAAGAGAAGTTTTAGTGGACTGTCTTCACCACCATGGCTAATCCTGTCGGCCATCTACATCTCTCTTACTCAATATTGGATAATGTTTTAGTGGATCTGTGCTTCACATCACCATTCTAATCCTGTCCATCTACATCCATTAAAAAATACTTATTGGATGAATGTTTTGTGTACTGTCTTCACCACCATCTAATCCTTGTCTCATCTGACATCCCTCTACTTATTGGAAATGTTTTAGTGTGACATGTCTCATCCACCATCTAATCTGTCTCGCATCTCTCTACATCTCTTAAGATCTTATTGGTAAAGTTTTTAGTGGACTGTTCTTCACAACATCGATTCCTGTCCGCATCTAACATCCTCTTACTTATTGGAGAATGTTTTTATGTGGACTGTCTTCACCACCATCTATAATCCGTCGCATCTACAATCCTGCTACTTATTGGAAATGGTTTAGTGGACATCTGTCTTCACGCCACCATTCTCTAATCCTGTCCCAATCTTACATGTACTCTGTACCTATTGGAAATGTTTTAGCTGAGACTGTTTACACCAATCCATCTAAATCAGCTGTGTGTCCCATCCTGCATCTACACTTCCTGTCTTAGTTATTGCGATAATGTTTATAGTGGACCTGTCTCACGCACCATCTAATCCTGATGCCAATCTATCATCCTCTTACTTATTGGAAATGTTTTAGCAGACTGGCAGGAACGTGCTTCACAACATCTATATCCATGTGTATCAGAATGATCATCATCTATGCTATCCTTCTTACTATATATCTATATTGGATATAGACTGTTTTAGTGGACTGTCTTCACCCACCACTCAATCCATGTGATATACTCATCCTACATCACTGCCTTACTCATGATTAGGAAATTGTCGACTAGTATGGACTGTCCCACAGAACATTCCTAAGTCTCCTGTACCACATCTTAACATCCTATTATGACCAGACTTATAGTTCATTGGCAAATGTTAGTATTAGTGGACTGTCTTTCCCCTAACCGATCTAATTCGTGTCCCCATTCTCATTCTAACTTCCATTCATACTATTATTATGGGAATATGATTTTGACATAAGTAGGGGGACTGTCAGTTCCACCACCATCTAAATCCCTTGATAAAGCTATAATCACTTTAGCTAATATTGCCTTGGTATACGGTAAGCATACTGGTCCTAATGATTGTTTAATATTTCTATAACATACCACGCTTTTCAAACAATTCCCCACAACAACCAAATCTAATATAAATATATATTTATTTCAAGAACTCACCTTCCGATAGATCCATTAGACTGTTTTCCCAGATTATCTTTTTAACGCTTCAGTCCGTTAACTATTCCTGGGGGATGCTGTAGGGTAAATTTGTAGCGGCGCTAAAACGGGTCTAACAGGGGACCTGTTTTGCCTAGCTTTTGTACCCCACGACCTAGAGAAAGCATTGAATGCTTTTTACAGAGCATTTGGGGTTTGTCGTTTTTTCGGGCTATACCCCTCCCAAGATATATTTGACACATTTCAAACACATGGTATTGGGGGTGTCTAAACATTAGGATCCTTTTGGATATTCTAAAATCTCCGGGGTGCTAGCACCTAGATGCAGGGGTGGGGTGGTCTCGACATCGCTGGGATGAATGATTTTTTAGCCCACCTAAAAAATAGTTTTTGAAAGGACTTTGTGTTTAGGAGGCTTAAGACACAATATTATTGTTGAGGGGGTAGGCATCTGTTTTGCATGATAGTGTAAACCTTGGTTTCAAACGACCCACCAGGCATAGAGAGAGAGAGAGAGAGAGAGCCTTGAGCGCAGATGCAAGGGTATTTTTTTAACAAACACCCCGCCCCCTTTTTCTGTTTTTGAAACACACACACACACACACAGCCACTACAGAAAACTCCCTCACGCACATACGCGCGCACATGGCTTTTTTCCTCAAGTTTTTTTCTCAGGGACAGAATGCGCTAAGAGTGAACAAACTAACGAGTTCATGACGTGGTGAGATTCTGCTTTTAAAACCATTTATTTCATTCAAAATATTTAGTACATACATTTTATAGCCTTACATTATTAAGGTCTTTTACGCGGCCTTTCTTACAGATCCAGGGATCTGATGCAACCATCCCCCATTATCAGTGTCCAGTTGGCCATCAAAATGCCGGGATCTCTTGCAAGGTTCATCAACACTTGGTAAGTTTTCACTCCAGGGGTAGATCCGACGTCGGGCCTTTTGGTCTTGACTCTGTCTCAAGGAAAGCCTCGCCCAGCGCTGTAACTGTTCACCATTTTGGAAGAGAATGTCCAGCTTATTCATAAGGGTTATGAAAATTGGATAATCCACCCATTTAAAACTAAACACAGGAATAAAAAAGTTTACATGTTTGCGTGCTCTGGAAGCTACAGGAGAATTGACAGACTTTGTAGCATTAGACTTATCATAAAGGTCACAGGCTAAAATTGTCACTTTGTTGTCAGGGCTATAGTCCATTGAAGCAATTCTTAGAGCCTTGAGATCACTGCGGCCGCAGACCTGTTCTTCCAACGCATATCCTGGCACATTTGTACCACTCAGGACCTGTTCAATTTTACAAAGCGCCAGCCTGATGTTTAGCCATTCTCTCATCCCCAGAGCCGGGGGAAAACTCCCAGGTTTTGCCGGATAAAGGGGTTTGGGTCCACTGTCTGTGAATATCTTTACCGTAGAATCCTCCGGGTGGAATATGTAAGACATGTGGCCCTCACTCGTACCCAAAAATCCTTTAAAACATTCTGGAGCTTCACACAGAACTTTTTCAAGGCTTTGGTCACTGGGTTCATGACAAGCCGAGCATAACATCCCTAAAATTGGCATAGGTGTCATTTTTGTTTAATATTCAGGGGGGTTATCATGTACAGTCTTAAACAGGTATTGTTCAGGCGCTTTATAAGGGGCATTAACCACCCCAAACCGTGAGAAACAGGTTGACCTGACACCTGGTCACTTACTTACCCCCAACCCTACCCCCCTAACCACCACGTTGTCCTGACCTGAAACCCAAATATTGGCATGCACCCTTCTACATGACATAGAGTCATAAATCATTACATAGGGTCATAAATCAGGCTTGGGTCATAAATCATTACCGGTTGACCTGACAACTGGACCCTTACTCACCCAACCAGCCCCCACCTAACCACCAGGCTTGCCTGACCGGCAGCCCTTGGGACATGCACACGTCATCAGGACATAGGGTTCACATAGCGGTCACATAGGTTCACATAGGGTCATCAATCAAAATTTTGACGCGTGACATCTACTTTAATCTCTCTCACACACACGTATTGTATTCATAAGGTTTGATCAGAACTTTCACCCAAACACTAATTGAAGACCCAGCAGTATTTCCTGCTGATTAGTTATGTATATTGTATAGATAGGAGAGAGGGAGGGGGGGGGGGGGGGGATAGAGATCAGAAATCAGCTCAATATAATTTAAGAATACATATAATCAAACCACTTCTGAGAATATTGGAACACACTAAACAAACAACCACATGAAGAGCTATCTATCCAAAATGGAGATGTTTGGATTAACCACTTCTCCAACCTCTTTGGCCATATAACAAAGAACAAACAGCTAAAACATATACATGATCATTTACTAAACATAGAATCAGCTTCCAGACTACCAGACTACCGGAACCCACTGGAGTCTCCAATTACGTTGAATGAACTACAGGACAAAATACTAACTTTCCAACCCGAAAAGGCCTGGTGGTATCCTAAATTATAAATTATACAGACCACAAATTCAAACTGGCTATATTTCAACTCTTTACCACTATCCTTCGCTCTGGCATCTTCCCCAATATTTGGAACCAAGGCTTGATCAGCCCAATCCACAAAGATTTTGACAGATTTGACCCCAATAACTAGTGTGGATTTGTGTCAACAGAAACCTCAGGAAAATAGTCTGCATCATCATTAAAAAACAAGAGCAAATGTCAAATTGGCACACTGCACACCCTGACGGACAAACAAACAAATGAAAACAAACAGCAAAGTCTTCTTATACTTTGTTGATTTCAAAAAAGCTTTTGAATCAATTTGGCATGATAACCAGCTATATAAATGTATGGAAAGTGGTGTTAGGGGAAAACATATGACATTGTAAAATCAGTGTATACAAACAGTGTTTGGTTAAAATTGGCACAAAACACACCGATTTCTTTCCTCCTGGTAGGGAGGTCAGACAGGGATACAGCTTGAGCCCCACCCTCTTCAACATATCTTGTATCAATTGGCGAGGGCACTAGAACCAACTAGCTCTCATAGTCTCACACCACAATTAGACGTTTTTTCAAATGTCAAATTTCGAAGTTGTTGCAAACGTCAAATTTCAAAATGTCTATGATTAAGTTTAGGCATTAACTCTGAATGGTTAAGGTTACAGGTTGACTATACCGCTCACGTCGCGTGCGCGAGAGTTGCAAAATAAATTTAGAAATCTATATTATTCAATTATTGCACCCACACTGCTCGCACGTGCGAACGAGCGTCTGCGTTGCCACGGGCTAAAATAGAAGTCCGTTCTATTTGTGACGCAGATCGCGCTGCAAGTCCTGCCTCTCCCATCTCCTCATTGGTTTATAGAAGCAGGTACCCATCTCCTCATTGGTTATAACCACGTGGGTGACTGAAAGACGAACGAGGTCAGTGGCGGTAATGCACCTAATTTATGAAAGTTGCCAATCGCAATATAAAGTCAAGAGAAGAAAAATAGTAGGAGGAGGAGAGATGACTATAAACGATTCGGTTGACCGTTTTATGTGTGGATTAATTGTCGGAGTAGAGGACCTTGTGCATTTCAGGTGAAATAACAACTCAATGTTTATATCCCAGGACAAATTATCTAGCAACAGCAAGCTATCTAAATAGGACAACTTAGCTAGCAAGTGTAAGCTAGCTAGCTAAATTGCAATAAATGTTTAATGCTTTTCGACCTGTCCCCAAATTAATGTAATTGGTTCAGAGTTTGTTTTGATATTTGAACATGCATGTCGTGATCGTGTTTGGTGTGGAGAGACAAAATAAATGTATGCACGATGGCGCACGATGGCACACACGTGCAGCCGGTTTGGGTTCCGTGTTAGGGTTAAGGTTGAGGTTTGCGATAGGCTTAAAACAAAGATCTCAAAAACAACTTTCTATTCCTGCATTTGAGCTTGAAACCTACGGAATCAGAGGCAGATGCTAACACCCATCCCCCATCCGGCATCCCCAACGCCATAGCAAAACCAAAACCTATTTGAAGGTAACAGCACTCACTGTTGCCTCTAGTGGCCAGTTTCCACATCATCTCCCGAAGTCCTCAGACATGGATGGATGTGGAATACTGACTTGTATCACGGGTGACCTGGCTGCGAGAACAGTGTGCAGCACCCGGCCTCACCCTACTAGAATCTGAAGTCAAATATCTGTTGGCTGATGATCTGGTGATTCTGTCCCCAACCAAGGAGGGCCTACAGCAGCACCTAGACCTGGGCCCTGAGAGTAAATCTCAGTAAGACCAAAATAATGTGTTCCAAAAAACGTCCAGTTGTCAGGACCACAAATACAAATTCCATCTAGACACCGTTGTCCAAGAGCACAAAGAACTATACCACAGGTAACAGTAGGAGACAGTGTTTTGTTACTATGCTTATGACTACTCTCATATCACTTAGCCTCCACTCGCCCACTCTCTCCTCTCCTGCAGACTGGAACCCTATGTTACCAAACAGACTCAGGTGTCATTTCAATTAGCAGGAAAACCCTGTACCAGTGAGTGAAG
>NW_024059819.1:0-27500 GCF_016432855.1 Salvelinus namaycush | reverse complement strand
ACCGAATACCCCACAACAAGGATGGAGTTTTGACTTGTGAAACCGAATACCTCACAACAAGGATGGAGTTTTGACTTGTGAAACCGAATACCCCACAACAAGGATGGAGTTTTGACTTGTGAAACCGAATACCCCACAACAAGGATGGAGTTTTGACTTGTGAAACCAAATACCCCACAACAAGGATGTAGTTTTGACTTGTGAAACCGAATACCTCACAACAAGGATGGAGTTTTGACTTGTGAAACCGAATACCTCACAACAAGGATGGAGTTTTGACTTGTGAAACCGAATACCCTACAACAAGGATGGAGTTTTGACTTGTGAAACCGAATACCCTACAACAAGGATGGAGTTTTGACTTGTGAAACCGAATACCTCACAACAAGGATGGAGTTTTGACTTGTGAAACCGAATACCCCACAACAAGGATGGAGTTTTGACTTGTGAAACCGAATACCCCACAACAAGGATGGAGTTTTGACTTGTGAAACCGAATACCCCACAACAAGGATGGAGTTTTGACTTGTGAAACCGAATACCTCACAACAAGGATGGAGTTTTGACTTGTGAAACCGAATACACCACAACAAGGATGGAGTTTTGACTTGTGAAACCGAATACCCCACAACAAGGATGGAGTTTTGACTTGTGAAACCGAATACCTCACAACAAGGATGGAGTTTTGACTTGTGAAACCGAATACCTCACAACAAGCCACAGACCACTGATCCCTTCACTTCCAATCCATTCCCAATCCAGCACACACACACACACACACACACACACACACCACACACACACACACACACACACACACACACACACATACACATTTGTGTTAATTGTTCATGTTCTGTTAACAGTAGCAACACAGACAGACAGAACAAAGAGGTTGGTTGTGTCCCAAATTGGCCATTTAAACACAATGCAAATAGGCTCACAACAACTCCTGATAAAGTTGGGTAGCTGATATTCAGAGCTTAAACAGCCAAATTGATTAGTCACAGGAATCAGGATTAATAAAGCCAATGCAACGTCCTTCTTCATGGTGGGCCAACCACATGGATGGGCGTCAATAGGGGAGGACGTCTACAGGGGAGGATGGCTCATAATAATGGGAGGAACAGAGCAAATGGAATGGCATGAAAGACAGGGAAACCATGTGTTTGATGTACAGTATTTGCTACCATTCCACTTATTCCGCTTCAGCCATTATCAAGAGCCTGTCCTCCCCAATTAAGGTGCCACCAACCTCCTTCATAAAATTCCATTGTGGGCCGACATTGTAGGCTACACCCCAGTAAGCACGAGCCTTGATTTCCATATCTGCGGACATTGGTCTTTGGTTCGGTCCGGACCAAATCTGAACCGATCATAGACGTCGACGTTTGGTTCAGATTTGGTGCAGTCCAGACCAGCCTTGATCTGGGCCAAACATAGACGTCTATAAATTACGTCTTTTCAACTTTCAATTGGACCCCAAAATAAATCTGACTTCAATGTCTGGACAATACTTATTTTCAACGTCATTTTGCTTATTCTAGTTTTGCGGGGTCAACATTTTCTGGTGTCGCCTGGGGCGGCAGAACGGCAAGGGCCAGCCTTGCAAATGGCACCCTACTCCTTACATATAGTGGCTTGCGAAAGTATTCACCCCCTTGGCATTTTTCCTATTTTGTTGCCTTACAACCTGGAATAAAAATAGATTTTTGGAGGGTTTGTATCATTTGATTTACACAACATGTCTACCACTTTGAAGATGCAAAATATTTTTTATTGTTGAACAAACAAGAAATAAGACAAAACAGTTTTCATAACTATTCACCCCCCCCAAAGTCAATACTTTGTAGAGCCACCTTTTTCAGCAATTACAGCTGTAAGTCTCTTGGGGTATGTCTCTATAAACTTGGCATATCGAGCCACTGGGATTTTTGCCCATTCTTCAATGAAAAACTGCTCCAGCTCCTTCAAGTTTGATTGGTTCCGCTGGTGTACAGCAATCTTTAAGTCATACCACAGATCCTCAATTGGATTGAGGTCTGGGCTTTGACTAGGCCATTCCAAGACATTTAAAAATGTTTCCCCTTCTACTCAAGTGTTGCTTTAGCAGTATATTTAGGGTCATTGTCCTGCTGGAAGCTGAACCTCCGTCCCAGTCTCAAATCTCAGAAAGAATGAAACAGGCTTTCCTCAAGAATTTCCCTGTATTTAGCGCCATCCATCATTCCTTCAATTTTGACCAGTTTCCCAGGCACTGCCAATGAAAAACATCCCCACAGCATGATGCTGCCACCACCATGCTTCACTGTGGGGATGGTGTTCTAGGGGTGATGAGAGGTGTTGGGTTTGCGCCAGACATAGCGTTTTCCTTGATGGCCAAAAAGCAGCAATTTTAGTCTCATCTGACCAGAGTACCTTCTTCCATATGTTTGGGGAGTCTCCCACATTCCTTTCGGCGAACACCAAACATGTTTGCTTATTTCTTTCTTTAAGCAATGGCTTTTTCTGGCCACTCTTCCATAAAGCCCAGCTCTGTGGAGGGTATGGCTTAAAGTGGTCCTATGGACAGATACTCCAATCTCCGCCGTGGAGCTTTGCAGCTCCTTCAGGGTTATCTTTGGTCTCTTTGTTGCCTCTCTGATTAATGCCTGCCTTGCCTGGTCCGTGAGTTTTGGTGGGTGGCCTTCTCTTGGTAAGTTTGCTGTGGTGCCATAATCTTTCCATTTTTTAATAATGTATTTAATGCTTCTCCGTGGGATGTTCAAAGTTTCTGATATTTTTTTATAACCCAACCCTTATCTGTACTTCTCCACAACTTTGTCCCTGACCTGTTTGGAGAGATCCTTGGTTTTCATGGTGCCGCTTGCTTGGTGGTGTTGCAGACTCTGGGGCCTTTCAGAACAGGTGTATAAATACTGAGTTCATTTGGGGCTTCATAGCAAAGGGGGTGAATACATATGCATGCACCATTTTTACGTTTTATTTACTTGTATTTTTTTTTAACAAGTAATTCTTTTCATTTCACTTCACCAATTTGGACTATTTTGTGTATGTCCATTACATGAAATTTATGAAATTAATTAAATTACAGGTTGTAATGCAACAAAATAGGAAAAACACCAAGGGGGATGAATACTTTTACAAGGAACTGTAGTGCATTACTTTTGACAAGAGTCCTAAGGGCCCTGGGCAAAAGTACACTACATGACCAAAAGTATGTGGACACCTGCTCGCCGAACATCTCATTCCAAAATCATGGGCATTAATATGGAGTTGGTCCCCCCTTTGCTGCTATAACAGTCTCCACTCTTCTGAGAAGGCTTTCCTCTAGATGTTGGAACATTGCTGCAGGAACTTGCTTCCATTCAGCCACAAGAGCATTAGTGAGGTTGGGCACTGATGTTGGACGATTAGGATTGGCTCGCAGTCAGCGTTCCAATTCATCCCAAAGGTGTTTTTGATGCGGTTGAGGTCAGGTCTCTGTGGAGGCCAATCAAGTTATTCCACGATCTCGACAGACCGTTTCTGTATGGACCTAGCTTTGTGCACGGGGGAATTGCCATGCTGAAACAGGAAAGGGCCTTCCCCAAACTGTTGCCAAAAAGTTGGAAGCACAGAATCTTCTAGAATGTCATTGTATGCTGCGGGGTTAAGATTTCCCTTCAATTGAACTAAGGGGCCTAGCCCAAACCGTGAAAAACAACCAGAGACCATTATTCCTCCTCCACCAAACTTTACAGTTGACACTATGCATTGCGGCATGTATCATTCTCCTGCTGTCGGACTGCCAGATGGTGAAGCATGATTCATCACTCCAGAGAACGCGTTTCCACTGCTCCAGAGTCCAATGGCGGCAAGCTTTACACCACTCCAGCCGACTCTTGGCATTGCACATGGTGATCTTAGGCTTGTCTGCGGCTGCTCAGCCATGGAAACCCACTTCATGAAGCGGCTACCAGTTCTTGTGCTGATGTTGTTTCCAGAGGCAGTTTGGAAGTGTTAGTGAGTGTTGCAACCAAAAACAGACCGTTTTTACTTCAGCACTAGACAGTCCCGTTCTGTGAGCTTGTGTGGCCTACCACTTCGCGGCTGAGCCGTTGATGCTTCTAGACAATTCCACTTCACAATAACAGCACTTACAGTCGACCGGGACAGCTTTAGCAGGGCAGAAATTTGACGAACTGACTTGTTGGACAGGTGGCATCCTATGACGGTGCCACGTTGAAAGTCACTGAGCTCTTCAGTAAGGTCACTCTACTGGCAATGTTTGTCTATGGAGATTGCATGGCTGTTGCTCAATTTTGTACCGCGTGTGGCTGAAATAGCCGAATCCATTCATTTGAAGGGGTGTCCACATACTTTTGTATATATAGTGTAGTTCACAACATAGGGAATAGAGCTCCATTTGTGATGCAGAGGTTGTCATGGTGATGGTTCTGTAGTCTCCTGTCTCTTTATTCTCTCTGTTCGGTTCTCTCTCTGAAACACTAACACTAATTGGTCTTTAGACCTATCAGCACCTCCACACATCGCCAGCCTGTCATACACACTTCTACAGCAGTACAAAGAAAGCTAGCCATACATAGTCATACAGTACCCAGCCTCCCCAGTCCCACAGGATGTGCAGGCCAATTACCACCTTATTATGACAATGAGATAACTCTGATTTGGAAGGGAGTGTGTGCAGGTGGTAGGGAAGGGGAAGGGGTAGCCTTCATGTTCATGCCTTTTTCTGTTAACTTTAATACTCTCTTTTTCCTTAGCTATCCAGTTCCTTTGCCTCTGACTGACACTCTCTTTCTCACTTTCTTTCTATCACGTTCTCTTCTGCCTTCCTCTTCCGCGCATTCCGCCCTCCCTCATCTATCTATCTATCTATCTATCTATCTATCTATCTATCTATCTATCTATCTATCTATCTATCTATCTATCTATCTATCTATCTATCTATAGTGCATTCGGGAAAGTATTCAGACCCCTTGACTTTTTCCACATTTTGTTATGCTACAGCCTTATTCTAAAATTGATTGTTTTTCCTCATCAATCAACACACAATACCCCATCACATTTTCGCAAATGTATTAAACATAAAAAGCACAAATACCTTATTTACATAAGTATTCAGACCCTTTGCTATTAGACTAGAGATTGAGCTCAGGTGAAACCTGTTTCCATTGATCATCCTTGAGATGTTTCTACAACTTGATTGGACTCCACCTGTCGTAAATTAAATTGATTGGGCATGATTTGAAAAGGTACATACCTGTCTATATTAGGTCCCACAGAAGACAGTGCATGCCAGAGCAAAAGCTAAGCCATGAGGTCGAAGGAATTGTCTGTAGAGCGCCGAGACAGGATTGTGGCAAGGCACAGATCTGGGGAAAGGTACCAAAACATGTCTGCAGCATTAAAGGTTCCCAAGAACACAGTGGCCTCCATCATTCTTAAATGGAAGAAGTTTGGAACCACCAATACTCTTCCTAGAGCTGGCCGCACGGCCAAACTGAGAAATCGGGGGAGAAGGGCCTTGGTCAGAGAGGTGACGTGACCAAGAACCTGATGGTCACTCTGATAGAGCTCTAGAGTTCCTCTGTGGAGATAGGAGAACCTTCCAGAAGGACAACCATCTCTGCAGCACTCCAATAATCAGGCCTTAATGGTAGAGTGGCCAGACGGAAGCCACTCCTCAGTAAAAGGCACATGACAGCCCGCTTGGAGTTTGCCAAAAGGCACCTAAAGATTCTCTGGTCTGATGAAACCACGATTGAACACTTTGGCCTGAATGCCAAGCGTTATGTCTGGAGGAATCCTGGAACCATCCCTACGGTGAAGCATGGTGGTGGCAGCATCATGCTGTGGGGATGTTTTTCAGCGGCGGGGACCGGGAGCCTATCCAGGATCGAGGGAAAGATGAACGGAGCAAAGTACAGAGAGATCATTGATGCAAACCTGCTCAAGAGCGCTCAGGACCTCAGACTGGGGCGAAGGTTCACCTTCCAACAGGACAACGACCCTAAGCACACAGCCAAGACAACGCAGGAGTGGCTTCAGGACAAGTCTCTGAATGTCCTTGAGTGGCCCAGCCAGAGCCCGGACTTGAACCCAATCAAACATCTCTGGAGAGACCTGAAAATAGCTGTGCAGTGACACTCCCCATCCAACCTGACAGAGCTTGAGAGGATCTGCAGACAAGTGAGAATCTCCCCAAATAAAGTGTTATAAAAACGTATTGCTTTGTCATTATGGGGTATTGTGTGTAGATTGATGAGGGAAAAAATGACCAAACTGTCTGTCTGTCTGTCTGTCTGTCTGTCTGTCTCAACTGCAGCATTAGACGTTCATCCACGTTCTCCAAATGTAATTTCAACGTGTTGCTCCTCCTGCTCTGTATCGTTCCAATACAAATGTCATTTCAACGTGTTGCTCCTGCTGCTCTGTATCGTTCCAATACAAATGTCATTTCAACGTGTTGCTCCTCCTGCTCTGTATCGTTCCAATACAAATGTCATTTCAACGTGTTGCTCCTCCTGCTCTGTATCGTTCCAATACAAATGTCATTTCAACGTGTTGCTCCTGCTGCTCTGTATCGTTCCAATACAAATGTCATTTCAACGTGTTGCTCCTGCTGCTCTGTATCGTTCCAATACAAATGTAATTTCAACGTGTTGCTCCTGCTGCTCTGTATCGTTCCAATACAAATGTCATTTCAACGTGTTGCTCCTCCTGCTCTGTATCGTTCCAATACAAATGTCATTTCAACGTGTTGCTCCTGCTGCTCTGTATCGTTCCAATACAAATGTCATTTCAACGTGTTGCTCCTGCTGCTCTGTATCGTTCCAATACAAATGTCATTTCAACGTGTTGCTCCTGCTGCTCTGTATCGTTCCAATACAAATTTCAAAGTAAGGTTTAAGCACTCAGCTCAGATTTGGGATAGGGTTCAAACAACACATTTAAACCAGTGTTCACGGCTGGGATCGAACATGCAACCTTCTGATCCAAAGTCTCTCTCTCTCTCATAATATGGTAATCATCTCTCTCTTTCTCTGCCTTCGCTTCCTCTCTCCATCCTCTCTAACATTCTCTCTGAACTCTGTCTCTCTCTCTCCATCAGTTCATTCCCTGCCTTAAGCCTGCCCTCTCTTCCTCTTCCTCCTTTCTTCTTCTCTTTCTTCTGACCATCAGATTCATTTCTCTATCAAATCAACATGACAGTTGTCATGATGCTAGCCCTTTCAGTGAATTGGCTAGCAGAGATGTGAACAACCAGTTTTACAACTTAACCCCCACATCATAAATTACATAAAGAGACTCTCCCTGGCCATGAGGTATGGAAAGAGACTTTAACAGTAAGACAAAGGGATCCTCCCACCTAATTATACTCCATCCCAGAATTTGAGAACTGAACAATATTCCTATTTTGGAGAATGTGTAAACGGTCGGTGGAGAAAGCAGCTACGACCCGGTCCGTTTTGTTTCATGTTTGTGACCTCATGAAAGACAATACAGCCACATTACCCTAACTATGTTTATACGGGTGCCTCAGTTATGAGGTTTGCATTGAATTCTTGTATAAAATGAATGAGTAAAGATGAAACTATTTGCGTAATGATGTAATGTGAACTTTAAAAATGAGAAAATCATCTTCCCCGTAAAGTTGAACTAAGTCAGTAGCCACGCCCAAGTGAATAGGCATTGGTTGGAAATTATGAACCAACCTCTTTTCTACATTTCTATAAAAGCCCCCGTGACCCAAAGTCACCTAAGTCCCAAATAACGAGAGGACTTGTCCTCACGTTTAAAATGGCTAATTCTAATGTCAACCATACAGGCCAGGAAACATGGGAGCTCTACACGTGAAATGGTATGAACTCTGAACTACTGATCACTCAAGAAGAAGTGAGTCCTAGATGACAGCCTAACAGACTGCAGCTGGAAAGGTAGCAAATCTAGTAGGAGAACACTGACCGACGTGGACCAATCTCCAGAGTGAGATCAACCTCTCAGACCACGTGACCACACGACGACCCGGAAGATTCCACAAAGGACAGGGCAAACCAGAGCCTCACATCACCAGCTTCACGTAAATACAATAAGTTGCTTTTACGAATGAGCGATCGTTAGCGGCATATGTATTTATGTGAGAATAGCTTCCCAGGTCCTATAAAGACCCATGTTCCTTAGTCTTCCTTCCAAAACCCCTTTCTCTTCTCTCTGAATCTATTGTGTCATCACCCAACTGTTTTTGTTTAGTCCATTAGGGACAGTATAATGTTATTATGTATTGTATATTCTGTAATTGTTTAATTAGTTAGTAAATAAATAATTGAGCCAATTGGTTTATGGATGATTTATAGTAAAGGCTGGGTTCGTGCAGATAACCAACAATTTACGACGTTCAGATGAGACTGACAAAGATAAAAAATTATAATTCAGTAATAGAAGACTAATTGATCAGATATTAAAATATCTGAAGAGTTATATTTGGAAAATTATAACTTTGTAATCTGAACATTTTCCATGGTGCCCCGAATTCCTAGTTAATTACATTTACATGATTAGTTTAATCACGTAATAATAATTACAGAGACTTGATTTGATAAAAAATTACAGTCTTCACCTAGCCTTAAGGACGCCTAGCCTTAAGGACGCCTAGCCTTAAGAAGTTTTAATGACACTAAAGACACAACACAGTTTAGTTCCCTGATGGCCATCTCTTGCTTTCACAAATCCCTTTCTCCTTTTCGTACTGCTACCCATTGCCATCTCCCTATCTCCCTCTTCTGTGTTTTCTAAATTCACACTCTTATAGTTACTAGGCTTCTTGAAACAGGAATTCCAGCCATAATAATGGAAATTGTGAATATTAGTCCACATGGCTGTCTACTATTCCCTTACCTCCATCACATTAGTAAGAACACTCTTCTGCTAACAGAGCCAGTTAGACAGTTTAAAGCATGATGAATCAAATATATTACGGTAACTAAAATGTCCATTATTCTTTGTTATATTGCAGTATGAATTAGAAGTCAGGGTACCGTAAATCTGCTGAGAGAGGTTCACTAGTTTTAGTAAATCTGCTGAGAGAGGGTCACTAGTTTTAGTAAATCTGCTGAGAGAGGGTCACTAGTTTTAGTAAATCTGCTGAGAGAGGGTCACTAGTTTTAGTAAATCTACTGAGAGAGGTTCACTAGTTTTAGTAAATCTACTGAGAGAGGTTCACTAGTTTTAGTAAATCTACTGAGAGAGGTTCACTAGTTTTAGTAAATCTACTGAGAGAGGTTCACTAGTTTTAGTAAATCTACTGAGAGAGTTTCACTAGTTTTAGTAAATCTACTGAGAGAGGTTCACTAGTTTTAGTAAATCTACTGAGAGAGGTTCACTAGTTTTAGTAAATCTACTGAGAGAGGTTCACTAGTTTTAGTAAATCTACTGAGAGAGGTTCACTAGTTTTAGTAAATCTGCTGAGAGAGGGTCACTAGTTTTAGTAAATCTACTGAGAGAGGTTCACTAGTTTTAGTAAATCTACTGCGAGAGGTTCACTAGCTTTAGTAAATCTGCTGAGAGAGGTTCACTAGTTTTAGTAAATCTGCTGAGAGAGGTTCACTAGTTTTAGTAAATCTGCTGAGAGAGGTTCACTAGTTTTAGTAAATCTGCTGAGAGAGGGTCACTAGTTTTAGTAAATCTGCTGAGAGAGGGTCACTAGTTTTAGTAAATCTACTGAGAGAGGTTAACTAGTTTTAGTAAATCTACTGCGAGAGGTTAACTAGTTTTAGTAAATCTACTGAGAGAGGTTCACTAGTTTTAGTAAATCTGCTGAGAGAGGGTCACTAGTTTTAGTAAATCTACTGAGAGAGGTTAACTAGTTTTAGTAAATCTACTGCGAGAGGTTAACTAGTTTTAGTAAATCTACTGAGAGAGGGTCACTAGTTTTAGTAAACCCCCTGAGAGAGGTTAACTAGTTTTAGTAAATATACTGAGAGAGGGTCACTAGTTTTAGTAAATCTACTGAGAGAGGTTCACTAGTTTTAGTAAATCTGCTGAGAGAGGGTCACTAGTTTTAGAAAATCTACTGAGAGAGGTTCACTAGTTTTAGTAAATCTACTGAGAGGTTCACTAGTTTTAGTAAATCTACTGAGAGAGTTTCACTAGTTTTAGTAAATCTACTGAGAGAGGTTCACTAGTTTTAGTAAATCTACTGAGAGAGGTTCACTAGTTTTAGTAAATCTACTGAGAGAGGTTCACTAGTTTTAGTAAATCTACTGCGAGAGGTTCACTAGTTTTAGTAAATCTGCTGAGAGAGGGTCACTAGTTTTAGTAAATCTACTGAGAGAGGGTCACTAGTTTTAGTAAATCTACTGCGAGAGGTTAACTAGTTTTAGTAAATCTACTGAGAGAGGGTCACTAGTTTTAGTAAACCCCCTGAGAGAGGTTAACTAGTTTTAGTAAATATACTGAGAGAGGTTCACTAGTTTTAGTAAATCTGCTGAGAGAGGGTCACTAGTTTTAGTAAATCTACTGAGAGAGGTTCACTAGTTTTAGTAAATCTACTGAGAGGTTCACTAGTTTTAGTAAATCTACTGAGAGAGTTTCACTAGTTTTAGTAAATCTACTGAGAGAGGTTCACTAGTTTTAGTAAATCTACTGAGAGAGGTTCACTAGTTTTAGTAAATCTACTGAGAGAGGTTCACTAGTTTTAGTAAATCTACTGAGAGAGGTTCACTAGTTTTAGTAAATCTACTGAGAGAGGTTCACTAGTTTTAGTAAATCTACTGAGAGAGGTTCACTAGTTTTAGTAAATCTACTGAGAGAGGTTCACTAGTTTTAGTAAATCTACTGAGAGAGGTTCACTTGTATTTCACACTGGTTACATTGCCAGACAATGGATTTGATGGTTGGGATTAGGAAGTATTTTATGGGGTTCAACCGGAACTGTGTGGTCAATTCAGGTTATATTGAGGCGTAACATATGAAACACTACACTAAACATGTGATCAAGGTTCAGCCATTAGTTTGACCAGTGTCAGGTCTAACCTGTTGAGGACAGAGGGCGCTGTTTTCACTTTGGGGGAAAATCGTGCCTAATTTAAACGGCCTCGTACTCAATTCTTGCTCGTACAATATGCATATTATTATTACTATTGGATAGAAAACTCTCTAGTTTCTAAAACCGTTTGAATTATATCTGTGAGTAAAACAGAACTCCTTTTGCAGCAAACTTCCTGACAGGAAGTGGGAAATCTGAAATCGATGCTCTGGTCTAGGGCCTGCCTATTAATGTCCTTGATATTTATTAGTATAGATGCACTTCATACGTCTTCCACTAGATGTCGACAGGCAGTGAGAGAAGAAATGGAGTGTGTAACTTGATCTGGGGTCGAATAAAAGCTCTCGGCATGACGTGTCACCAGTTTCCTGTTTTCTGGAGAGCGCGTGAAGGGACCTGGATTTGCCTTCTGATAAGCTGTCGTTATGGACGACTAATATCTCCGGCTTTGATTTTATTTGATACATGTGACAATATCATCGTAAAGTATGTTTTTTCAATATAGTTTTATTAGATTATTGAAATTTATTCGGGACGTTAGGCGTGTTGCGTTGTGTGCCTTTGTTCAGGAAGGAGAGCTTAGCGCCACTTTGCTAGCTTTCCGTGCTAATTGACTGGAGAAGAGGACATTCTAAATCCAAACAACGATTGTTCCCGACAAAGGACCCCTTGTACAACATTCTGATGAAAGATCATCAAAAGTAGGACCCATTTTATGATGCTATTTCATATATCTGTCGAACATGTTGTACTAGTCGTTTGCGCCCAGATTTTGGGTACTCTCTCGCTATACCTAAGCTGGATGTCGTAATGAAGTTATTTTTAGAATTCTAAACACGGCGATTGCATTAAGAACTAGTGTATCTATCATTTCCTATACAACATGTATTTTCTAGTAACGTTTATGAATAGTTATTTGGTCAGAATAGTTGGTGTCATAAAAATATCCGCACATTCTGGGAAAAAGATGCTACGTTAGCACAATGTATAACCACTGATTTCAGCTCTAAATATGCACATTTTCGAACAAAACATAAGTGTATGTATAACCTGATGTTATAGGACTGTCATCTGATGAAGGTTTATGAAGGTTTGTGAAAATTTATATTTTTTGCTGGTTTATTCCCTATCGCTAACGTGCCTATTGCTATCGCTAACGTGCCTTGATGAATGAATGCGGTAGTGTGGTAGGCTATTGTAGTAAGCTAATATAATGCTATATTGTGTTTTCGCTGTAAAACACTTAAAAAATCGGAAATATTGGCTGGATTCACAAGATGTTTGTCTTTAATTTGCTGTACACCATCGATTTTTCAGAAATGTTTTATGATGAGTATTTAGGTATTTGACGTTGGTGTCTGTAATTACTCTGGCTGCTTCGGTTCTATTTCTGACGGTAGCTGTGATGGTAGCTGCAATGTAAAACTGATTTATACCTCAAATAAGCACATTTTTCGAACAAAACATAGATTTATTGTATAACATGTTATAAGACTGTCATCTGATGAAGTTGTTTCTTGGTTAGTTTGGTTGGTTCTTGGTTAGTTAGGTTGGCTTTGTGCATGCTACCTGTGCTGTGAAAAATGTCTGTCCTTTTTTGTATTTGGTGGTGAGCTAACATAAATATATGTGGTGTTTTCGCTGTAAAACATTTTAAAAATCGGACATGTTGACTGGATTCACAAGATGTGGATCTTTCATTTGCTGTATTGGACTTGTTAATGTGTGAAAGTTAAATATTTCTAAAAAATATCTTTTGAATTTCGCGCTCTGCCTTTTCAGTGGAATGTGGGAGGAGTTCCGCTAGCGGAGCGCCGGAGCCAGACAGGCTAAACACATTTTGTGGATTTCCACCTGCCAGGTTAAGAGGGTTTCAATAGGGGGGCTAAAACTACAAAAGATCTGAATGAGTTGTCTCTTCTCTGATGAATGAATGCAGTCACCTCTCTTCTCCAGTGAAGGCCTCTATCAAAACACTTCACTTCACTCAATCCCATTCCCATTCTCCCTCTAACCATGACCCCTCTCCCTCTAACCATGACTCCTCTCCCTCTAACCATTCCCACTCTCCCTCTAACCATGACACCTCTCCCTCTAACCATGCCTCCTATCCCTCTCCCTCTAACCATGACACCTCTCCCTCTCCCTCTAACCATGACTCCTCTCCCTCTAACCATGACTCTTCTCCCTCTCCCTCTAACCATGACTCCTCTCCCTCTAACCATGACTCCTCTCCCTCTCCCTCTAACCATGACTCCTCTCCCTCTAACCATGACTTCTCTCCATCTCCCTCTAACCATAACTCATATTCCTCTAACCATGACTCCTCTCCCTCTCCCTCTAATCATGACTCCTCTCCCTCTAACCATGACTCCTCTCCCTCTCCCTCTAATCATGACCCCTCTCCCTCTAACCATGACTCCTCTCCCTCTAACCATGACTACTCTCCCTCTAATCATGACTCCTCTCCCTCTAACCATGACTCCTCTCCCTCTAACCATGACTACTCTCCCTCTAACCATGACTACTCTCCCTCTAACCATGACTCCTCTCCCTCTAACCATGACTCATATTCCTCTAACCATGACTCCTCTCCCTCTCCCTCTAACCAGGACAACTCTCCCTCTAACCATGACTACTCTCCCTCTAACCATGACTCCTCTCCCTCTAACCATGACTCATATTCCTCTAACCATGACTCCTCTCCCTCTCCCTCTAACCATGACTACTCTCCCTCTAATCATGACTCCTCTCCCTCTAACCATGACTCCTCTCCCTCTAACCATGACTACTCTCCCTCTAACCATGACTCCTCTCCCTCTCCCTCTAACCATGACTCCTCTCCCTCTCCCTCTAACCACGACTACTCTCCCTCTAACCATGACTCCTCTCCCTCTAACCATGACTACTCTCCCTCTAACCATGACTCCTCTCCCTCTAACCATGACTCCTCTCCCTCTCCCTCTAACCATGACTACTCTCCCTCTCCCTCTAACCATGACTACTCTCCCTCTAATCATGACTCCTCTCCCTCTAACCATGACTCCTCTCCCTCTAACCACGACTCCTCTCCCTCTAACCATGACTCCTCTCCCTCTAACCACGACTACTCTCCCTCTAACCACGACTCCTCTCCCTCTAACCATGACTACTCTCCCTCTAACCATGACTACTCTCCCTCTAACCATGACTCCTCTCCCTCTCCCTCTAACCATGACTACTCTCCCTCTAACCATGACTCCTCTCCCTCTAACCATGACTCCTCTCCCTCTTAACCACTCAGTATTAAGAAAGGTGGATATTGGATAAAGACGCCTTCCCAAAGCTAATAATGAATGTGTCCATTAGTGGCCATATTGATTGGTGGCTCAGGGAGAGAGGGTGAAATTAAAATTGATATGTTGAAATGAGCGCACGGAGGATTTAAAAGGGTAAAACACATTCATGGGGACACACCACACACACAAACACGCACACTCACACGCACACTCACAGTTAGAGACACTGGCTCATACGCAAAGCTCATGTACAACACACACATACGCGCACACACAAATCAAATCGAACAATACTTATTTAAAAGGGCAGCAGCGCTGAGCTCAGTGTCTACTGTTTAATAACGTTGACATTGCAGTGGACCGTTTGAGCTCAGTGTCTACTGTTCAATAACGTTGACATTGCAGTGGACCGTTTGAGCTCAGTGTCTACTGTTCAATAACGTTGACATTGCAGTGGACCGTTTGAGCTCAGTGTCTACTGTTCAATAACGTTGGCATTGCAGTGGACCGTTTGAGCTCAGTGTCTACTGTTTAATAACGTTGACATTGCAGTGGACCGTTTGAGCTCAGTGTCTACTGTTCAATAACGTTGGCATTGCAGTGGACCGTTTGAGCTCAGTGTCTACTGTTCAATAACGTTGACATTGCAGTGGACCGTTTGAGCTCAGTGTCTACTGTTTAATAACGTTGGCATTGCAGTGGACCGTTTGAGCTCAGTGTCTACTGTTTAATAACGTTGACATTGCAGTGGACCGTTTGAGCTCAGTGTCTACTGTTTAATAACGTTGGCATTGCAGTGGACCGTTTGAGCTCAGTGTCTACTGTTTAATAACGTTGACATTGCAGTGGACCGTTTGAGCTCAGTGTCTACTGTTCAATAACGTTGACATTGCAGTGGACCGTTTGAGCTCAGTGTCTACTGTTCAATAACGTTGACATTGCAGTGGACCGTTTGAGCTCAGTGTCTACTGTTCAATAACGTTGACATTGCAGTGGACCGTTTGAGCTCAGTGTCTACTGTTCAATAACGTTGACATTGCAGTGGACCGTTTGAGCTCAGTGTCTACTGTTTAATAACGTTGGCATTGCAGTGGACCGTTTGAGCTCAGTGTCTACTGTTTAATAACGTTGGCATTGCAGTGGACCGTTTGAGCTCAGTGTCTACTGTTTATTAATAACGTTGACATTGCAGTGGACCGTTTGAGCTCAGTGTCTACTGTTTAATAACGTTGACATTGCAGTGGACCGTTTGAGCTCAGTGTCTACTGTTTAATAACGTTGACATTGCAGTGGACCGTTTGAGCTCAGTGTCTACTGTTTAATAACGTTGGCATTGCAGTGGACCGTTTGAGCTCAGTGTCTACTGTTTAATAACGTTGGCATTGCAGTGGACCGGTTGAGCTCAGTGTCTACTGTTTATTAATAACGTTGACATTGCAGTGGACCGTTTGAGCTCAGTGTCTACTGTTTAATAACGTTGGCATTGCAGTGGACTGTTTGAGCTCAGTGTTTACTGTTTATTAATAACGTTGGCATTGCAGTGGACCGTTTGAGCTCAGTGTCTACTGTTTAATAACGTTGACATTGCAGTGGACCGTTTGAGCTCAGTGTCTACTGTTCAATAACGTTGACATTGCAGTGGACTGTTTGAGCTCAGTGTCTACTGTTTAATAACGTTGGCATTGCAGTGGACCGTTTGAGCTCAGTGTCTACTGTTCAATAACGTTGACATTGCAGTGGACCGGTTGGCCTTCTGCTTCTTAGACTAATAACATGCAGAGAATGCCTGCATCCAGAATGAAACACTATTCCCTATGTACTGCACTACTTTTGAACAGAGCCCTATGGTTAAAAGTAGAGCACTGCATAGTGAATAGGGTGCCATTCAGACACAACTATGGTTTAAATATCAAAAGGTTGCCGAATGCAAATGAATATGGGATGGGTGTAATTTACCATGTATATGTAAAATCTCCCTGGTTTAAATACACTTCGTTAAGAGAAAGGGAGAGAGCAAACAAACACATTGTATAGTACAGTTAGATAGCAATAAAACTGTACCATAGAGGCACGGAATAAGTTAGAGGAAAAGCAAAAAGAAATGGAGGAACTTATTCAAGAAAGATCCAGTGTAATATATTATAAAAATATAGCAAACTGGATGGAATATGGGGGAAAATGAACCAGATTCTTTTTCAATCTTGAACATAGAAATGCTACCCAAACATGTTTATTGAAACTTGTTACAAATGATGGAGTCACGTATGATTCACTGAATGATATTTTGAAAGAGTACTTTAATTAAGAATATGTTTTTGTTTCAGTCTCCTCCATCTCCACTGGAGATGAAACTAATTGTATGGACTGAAACTAATTGTATGGATTTTTTTCCTAATAATAATGTAAAATTAACATCTGTACAGAAAGACTCATGTGAAGGCCAAATTACAGAGGAGGAACTTCTTGATGCAATTAAAGCCTTTAAGTCTGGGAAAACTCCAGGGCTGGATGGCATACCAAATTTACCAAACTTTTTCTACTCAGAGGAACATTATTAGCATATTTTAACCACTCCTATATAAACGGTAGATTATCGGACACGCAACAAGAAGGTCTGATTTCATTAGTACTTAAACAGGATCCAAGTGGTATATATAAAGATCCAGTCCATAAAAAATTGTAGGACTCTTACACTTCAGTGTTGTGATGCAAAAATTCTAGCTAAATGCTTAGTGAATATAATTATAATGGTATTGTCAGATATTATTCATCCTAATCAGACAGGTTTTTTACATGGCCGATACATTGGAGATAATATAAGACAAACACTGGAAACAATAGAATACTACGAAATATTGAGGAAACCAGACCTGGTTTTCCTAGCTGATTTTGAAAAGGTTTTTAATAAAGTATGACAGGAGTTTATATATAAATGCCTAGAATATTTCGATTTTGGAGAATCTCTTTTAAAATGGGTTAAAGTTATGTACAGTAACCCTAGGTGTAAAATAGTAAATAATGGCTATATCTCAGAATGTTTTAAACTGTCAAGAGGAATAAAACAAGGTTGTCCACTATCGGCATATCTATTTATTATTGCCATCGAAATGTTAGCTGTTAAAATTAGATCCAACAATAATATTAAGGGATTAGAAAACCGTAGCTTAAAAACAAAGGTGTCATTGTACGCTCATGATTCATGTTTTTGTTAAACGACAATTAGAATCCCTCCACAGCCTTATAGAGGATCTAGATAATTTTGCTAACCTCTCTGGATTAAAACCAAATTATGATAAGTGTACTATATTACGTATTGATCACTAAAAATGCAACTTTTACATTACCGTGTAGTTTACCAATAAAATGGTCAGACGGGGATGTGGACAAACTCAGTATACAAATCCCAAAAGAAAGAAATGATCTCACTCCAATACATTTTTATAGAAAGTTAGCAAAAATAGATAAGATCTTGCTACCATGGAAAGGAAAATGCCTGTCTATTTGTGGAAAAATCACCCTGATTAACTCTTTAGTCATATTACAGTTTACCTATTTGCTTATGGTTTTGCCTACACCTTGTGACCTGCTTTTAAATTATACGAAAGAAAATGCAATTTATTTGGAATGGCAAGCTAGACAAAATTAAAAGGGCCTATTTATATAATGAATATGAATTCGGAGGGCAGAAATGATTAAATATTAAAGCATTAGACCTCTCACTAAAGGCATCAGTCATACAAAGTTACACTTAAATCCGAAATGGTTCTCCAGGAAATGAGTAAGAATGTCTCACCAATGTTCAAGAATGGCCTTTTTCCTTTATTCAGATTACCTGCTCACTTTCGGTTATTTGAAAATGAAATCATCTCCAAAATATCGTTATTTTTTAAACAAGCCTTAGAAAGTTTGTTGCAATTTCAGTTTAATCCACCTGAAAAGACAGAACAAATAATACAACAAATATTGTGGTTAAACTCAAATATACTAATTGATTAAAAAAAACATATTTTTTGAAGAAACGTTTAAAAAAGGTATCATTTTAGTGAATGATATCATAAATAGGACTGGTGAAGTTATGTCACACATGCAGCTAACACAGACATATGGAAATGTCTGCTCTCCCCAAAATTACAACCAACTAATTGTAGCATTACCACAAAAATGGAAGAGGCAAGAGAAGGGGAAAGTAAGGAACTTGTCTGCTGGCCCTGCATTAAAGACCATAAATGTTTAAAGAAAATAGTGATAAATAAAAACATATACCAATTTCATTTAAGGACCAAACAACTGACAGCTGTGCCATATAAATTGCAAAATAGTAGGGAAGAGATATTCGATGCACTGATTCCATGGCACATGGTTTATGAATTGACACACACAACAGCGCAGTATTCAAAATGATTATACAACATTCTTGCAACCAATATAATGTTATATATATATGGGGGATACAATCTCCCCAGCTCTGCAGATTCTGCTGTGAGGAGGCAGAGTCATTAGATCATTTATTTTGGTATTGTCCATATGTAGCTCGTTTTTGATCACAGGTCCAGGAATGGCTGAAGAATTGCAACATCTACCTCAAACTAACACTGCAGATAGTAATACTGGGTGATTTGAAAAGTCATAGTCAATTAATCAATGATATAATAAATATTTTTGCAAAAATGTTCATCTGTAATTCACAATCTGTCGAAGCTATGAGAATAGAAAGGTTCAGTACTTTTGTGAAGCATCACAGCACAGTTGAAAAATAAATGGCAAATAGAAATCCAAAATGGATGGTGTTGAGAGATAGATGGGAGGGGTTGAATGGAGCTGAAGGGTGGGACTAATAACAACAAAATAACCAAGATAATAGCACAGTTACAAATAGAAATCAAACTGGATGGACATCAGAAATAGAGGAAGGACTAAAAACAAACACATTTTAACTATTGTAAAATAGATTGTATCTGTAAAATGTGAATAATATGTATAAACTAAAGGTAGAAGCCTAAGTCTTATTGTTAGTTAGTTTACTCCAATTGGGAGAGGAGTAGTAGGGTTTGCGGGGAATAATAAAGGTATATTCAAAAAAAAGTGTGTATATGTATGTATGTACAGTTGAAGTCGGAAGATTACATACACTTAGGTTGGAGTCATTAAAACTTGTTTTTCAACCACTCCACACATTTCTTGTTAACAAACTATAGTTTTGGCAAGTAGGTTAGGACATCTACTTTGTGCATGACACAAGTAATTTTTCCAACAATTGTTTACAGACAGATTATTTCACTTATAACTCACTGTATCACAATTCCAGTGTGTCAGAAGTTTACATACACTAGTTGACTGTGCCTTTAAACAACTTGGAAAATTCCAGAAAAGTATGTCATGGCTTTAGAAGCTTCTGATAGGCTAATTGACATCATTTGAGTCAATTGGAGGTGTACCTGTGGATGTATTTCAAGGCCTACCTTCAAATTCAGTGCCTCTTTGCTTGACATTATGGGAAAATCAAAAGAAATCAGCCAAGACCTAAAAACATTTTTTGTAGACCTCCACAAGTCTGGTTCATCCTTGGGAGCAATTGCCAAACGTCTGAAGGTACCACGTTCACCTGTACAAACAATGGTACGCAAGTATAAACACCATGGGACCACGCAGCCGCCATACTGCTCAGGAAGGAGCCGCTTTCGGTCTCCTAGACATGAACGTACTTTGGTGAGAAAAGTGCAAATCAATCCCAGAACAACAGCAAAGGACCTTGTGAAGATGCTGTAGGAAACAGGTACAAAAGTATCTATATCCACAGTAAAACGAGTCCTATATTGACATAACCTGAAAGGCCACTCAGCATGGAAGAAGCCACTGCTCCAAAATCGCCATATAAAATTCCAGACTACGATTTGCAACTGCACATGGTGACAAAGATCGTACTTTTTGGAGAAATGTCCTTTGGTCTGATGAAACAAAAATAGAACTGTTTGGCCATAATGACCATCGTTATGTTTGGAGGAAAAAGTGGGAGGCTTGCAAGCCGAAATTCATGGGCAGAACTGAAAAAGTGTGTGCGAGCAAGGAGGCCTACAAACCTGACTCAGTTACACCAGCTCTGTCAGGAGGAATGGGCTGAAATTCACCAAACTTATTTTGGGAAGCTTGTGGAAGGCTACCCGAAACGTTTGACCCAAGTTAAACAATTTAAAGGCAACCAAATATTAATTGAGTGTATGTAAACTTCTGACCCACTGGGAATGTGATGAAATAAATAAAAGCTGAAATAAATCATTCTTTCTACTATCATTCTGACATTTCACATTCTTAAAATAAAGTAGTGATCCTAATTGACCTAAGACAGGGAAGTTTTATTGGGATTAAATGTCAGGAATTGTGAAAAACTGAGTATAAATGTATTTGGCTAAGGTGTATGTGAACTTCCGACTTCAACTGTATATATATATATATATCCAGCCTTGTTCCTATATACATACACATCCATATATATATATGTGGATTTGTATGTACATGGATATATTTATTTCCCCCCAAAATATATGGGGAATTGGAAATGATGCAGACAGTTACATTGATAGAAGCAACAATATATCCACAATATTAAAGCTGATCCACCCCCTAAAAAAATACATATTTTTAAAAATAAATACAACTTTTAAATAAAAATAATTTTAAAAAACATTAACTTGAGTTATGAGAATACCAGAAGATGTTACTCTGATCAAAAGAGTGGCTTGGAGAGGATGCACCCAGTCGAGTCCACTTCTTAGAAACATATTTACTGCAGATCTATGAATCTATGTGGGATAAGGAGAGGATGCTTTATATCAGGGCTGCCCAACCTTGTTCCTGGAGAGCTGCCCTGTAGGTTTTCACTCCAACCCTGTTCCTGGAGAGCTACCTTCCTGTAGGTTTTCACTGCAACCCTGTTCCTGGAGAGCTACCTTCCTGTAGGTTTTCACTGCAACCCTGTTCCTGGAGAGCTACCTTCCTGTAGGTTTCCACTGCAACCCTGTTCCTGGAGAGATACCCTCCTGTAGGTTTTCACTCCAACCCTGTTCCTGGAGAGACACCCTCCTGTAGGTTTTCACTCCAACCCTGTTCCTGGAGAGCTACCTTCCTGTAGGTTTTCACTGCAACCCTGTTCCTGGAGAGACACCATCCTGTAGGTTTTCACTCCAACCCTGTTCCTGGAGTGTATCATGTATAGTGGCTAGCTACAGGCTAGTGTAATGGAAGGGGCTATAGGACAGTTAGAATGTGTAGTGGCTAGCTACATGCTAGTGTAATGGAAGGGGCTATAGGACAGTTAGAATGTGTAGTGGCTAGCTACAGGCTAGTGTAATGGAAGGGGCTATAGGACAGTTAGAATGTGTAGTGGCTAGCTACAGGCTAGTGTAATGGAAGGGGCTATAGGACAGTTAGAATGTGTAGTGGCTAGCTACAGGCTAGTGTAATGGAAGGGGCTATAGGACAGTTAGAATGTGTAGTGGCTAGCTACATGCTAGTGTAATGGAAGGGGCTATAGGACAGTTAGAATGTGTAGTGGCTAGCTACAGGCTAGTGTAATGGAAGGGGCTATAGGACAGTTAGAATGTGTAGTGGCTAGCTACAGGCTAGTGTAATGGAAGGGGCTATAGGACAGTTAGAATGTGTAGTGGCTAGCTACAGGCTAGTGTAATGGAAGGGGCTATAGGACAGTTAGAATGTGTAGTGGCTAGCTACATGCTAGTGTAATGGAAGGGGCTATAGGACAGTTAGAATGTGTAGTGGCTAGCTACAGGCTAGTGTAATGGAAGTGGCTATAGGACAGTTAGAATGTGTAGTGGCTAGCTACAGGCTAGTGTAATGGAAGGGGCTATAGGACAGTTAGAATGTGTAGTGGCTAGCTACAGGCTAGTGTAATGGAAGGGGCTATAGGACAGTTAGAATGTGTAGTGGCTAGCTACAGGCTAGTGTAATGGAAGGGGCTATAGGACAGTTAGAATGTGTAGTGGCTAGCTACAGGCTAGTGTAATGGAAGGGGCTATAGGACAGTTAGAATGTGTAGTGGCTAGCTACAGGCTAGTGCAGGGTTTCCCAATCTCGGTCCTCGGGATCACAAGGGGTGTATGTTTAGATTTTTGCCCTAGCACTACACAGCTGACACAGTGTTAGGGCAAAAAGCAAAAAGTGAACCCCTTTGGGTCTTGAGCCCCGAGTTTGAGAAACCCTGGGCTAGTTTAATGGGAGGGGCTAAAGAAGTAGAGGCTAGCAATCGGCTGATGGATGAATAGGTAATACAAAGTTACATTGATTATTAATGGTCTAGCTAGCTAGTTATAAATCACCTTTCGTGCCAATGTAATGTGTGTGTGTGTGTGTGTGTATGTCTGAGCTTGTGTGTATGTGTGTGTGTCTGAACTTGTGTGTATATGTGTGTGTGTCTGAGCTTGTGTGTATGTGTGTGTGTCTGAGCTTGTGTGTATGTGTGTGTGTGTGTCTGAGCTTGTGTGTATGTGTGTGTGTGTGTCTGAGCTTGTGTGTATGTGTGTGTGTGTGTGTCTGAGCTTGTGTGTATGTGTGTGTGTGTCTGAGCTTGTGTGTATGTGTGTGTGTGTCTGAGCTTGTGTGTATGTGTGTGTGTGTCTGAGCTGTGTGTATGTGTGTGTGTGTGTGTGTGTGTGTGTGTGTGTGTGTGTGTGTGTGTGTGTGTGTGTGTGTGTGTCTGAGCTTGTGTGTATGTGTGTGTGTCTGAGCTTGTGTGTATGTGTGTTCTTGTGTGTATGTGTGTGTGTGTGTTCTTGTGTGTATGTGTGTTCTTGTGTGTGTGTCTGAGCTTGTGTGTATGTGTGTTCTTGTGTGTATGTGTGTGTGTCTGAGCTTGTGTGTATGTGTGTGTGTATGTGTGTGTGTGTGTGTGTTCTTGTGTGTATGTGTGTTCTTGTGTGTATGTGTGTTCTTGTGTGTATGTGTGTTCTTGTGTGTATGTGTGTGTGTGTGTGTGTGTTCTTGTGTGTATGTGTGTGTTCTTATGTTTGTGTGTATGTGTGTTCTTGTGTGTTCTTGTGTGTATGTGTGTTCTTGTGTGTATGTGTGTGTGTATGTGTGTTCTTGTGTGTCTGAGCTTGTGTGTATGTGTGTTCTTGTGTGTGTGTTTGTGTGTGTGTGTGTGTGTGTGTGTGTGTGTGTGTGTGTGTGTGTGTGTGTGTGTGTGTGTGTTTCTGAGCTTGTGTGTATGTGTGTGTATGTGTGTTCTTGTGTGTATGTTCTTGTGTGTATGTGTGTGTGTGTGTGTATGTGTGTATGTGTGTTCTTGTGTGTATGTGTGTGTATGTGTGTATGTGTGTGTATGTGTGTTGTTGTGTGTTGAACCAGTATGACTCCTTGATGAATAATAACACTATTCTCACCACACAGCGGACGTCACAGCCCAATACCCCCAGCGTAGAATGACAGACTGCATGTGTGTGTTCAACAGGGGACAGAGAGAAAGAGAACGGCAGAGAGTAGGATGGACACAAACATCTGCATTATGTAGAGGGTTGTGTGTATTTCAGAGGGAAAGAGAGAGAGAGAGAAACAGAGAACGCGAAAGTGTCCCAATGAGACCCATTTCAATGTTTACCTTTCATCGCTGTGATTTTACCCCGGAGTGCGGTTTCATTAAGCTATGACTTTAATCACTCTGTTACCAAGAGTGTCCGTCGTGGTGTGTGATCGTGTGTGTGTGTGTGTATTCGTGCATGCATGTGTGTGTGTCTGCTCCTTACTCCTTAATCTATAACATTACTAACGGACCATGTTATTCTTCCAGACACAGAATCAGAATAAGAGAACAACAACAGCCGTGATATCAACTACGCTGTAGCCATGGCGATTATATTTGAATTTGTGTCAAGAAGATGGATTTCACAATGTAAAATAATGTTCTTCCTCCATTCTAATCCATTTCGTCTCTCACAGGAAATGTACGACCTGGAGTACACCAGTCTTCTCTGCTATGGAGGTTAATATACCATATAAACATTTATATTTTCAGCTGGATTTAGAGTCAAGCGGTTGAAGACTCTCTCATGCTCTCTTTATGTCTTTCTCATCACACTGGGCACCAACTGGTTGAATCAATGATGTTTCCACGTCAAAACTAGACGTTAAACTGATATATGTGCCCAGTGGGCTTCCTCTTCCTTGGTGTCTCTCCAGCCATTACCACGAGCCCGTTCTTCCCAATTAAGGTGACAACAACTTCCTGTGATGTATGATCATGAGAGACACATATCTGAAGTCAGAGAGAGAGAGAGAGAGAGAGAGAGAGAACAATAGAGAGTGATTGAGGGAGAATAAAGATGACAAGAAATGAGAGAAAGAACAAGAGAGAATGAGAGAAAGTTTCTCCCCCAGTGTTGTTGTTGTCTGTTTGGGTACTCCTCTTCTCTTGCCCTCCTCTCCTCTATCTTCCTCCTCTTCTCCTGCCCTCCTCTCCTCTTCTCCTGCCCTCCTCTCCTCTATCTTCCTCCTCTCTATCCTCTCCTCCTCTTCTCCTGCCCTCCTCTCTATCCTCTCCTCCTCTTCTCTTGCCCTCCTCTCCTCTATCTTCCTCCTCTTCTCCTGCCCTTCTCTCTATTCTCTCCTCCTCTTCTCCTGCCCTCCTCTCCTCTATCTTCCTCCTCTTCTCCTGCCCTCCTCTCTATCCTCTCCTCCTCTTCTCCTGCCCTCCTCTCTATCCTCTCCTCCTCTTCTCTTGCCCTCCTCTATCTTCCTCCTCTTCTCCTGCCCTCCTCTCCTCTATCTTCCTCCTCTTCTCCTGCCCTCCTCTCTATCCTCTCCTCCTCTTCTCCTGCCCTCCTCTCCTCTATCTTCCTCCTCTTCTCCTGCCCTCCTCTCTATCCTGCCCTCCTCTCCTCTATCTTCCTCCTCTTCTCCTGCCCTCCTCTCTATCCTCTCCTCCTCTTCTCCTGCCCTCCTCTCCTCTATCCTCCCCCTCCTCTCCTCCTCATCCCTCATTTGTTGTTCTGCCTCTTCATGTCTTCCACCAACATGTTTACTCACTTCTCTTCTCCTTCCCATCGTCTGGAACCGTCATCATTAGGCCACTAGCCATGAACAACAGCTGTTCTCTCCCACACACTATGTCTCTGTCCCATAGGGCTCTGGTCAGAAGTAGTGCTCAACATAGGGAATAGGGCGCAATTTGGGACGCACAGTTATCTTTCTCCAACATTTCCGTACAGAATACAACAGACCGCTAAAACAGGTACAGTATGTACCTCAAAGAAGAGTTGAATAATGTGACTGTACAGGAGTACTCCTTGTTTTTACTGTAGTGGGAAGACATTATCTGCGTCCCAAATTACACCCTATTCCCAATATAGATGTCTACTTTTGACTTAGAGACCAGTTCAGTACTGGTCAAAAGTAGTGATCTATAAAGGTAACAGGGTTCCATTTGGATCCCAGCCATAGCATTTAGTATTTAGCTCAAGTCTACTTGTTTTACCTCAAACTCTGTGGGAAGTTGATAGAGGATTATAAAAGTTTGTACTTGTGAGTCCATCGAGTATTCTGCCAGCTTTCGCCTCCTTGTCCTCATCCTCTTCACCTCTCTCTCTCTCCCACCCCTCTCTCTCCTCCGTTCACTCTCTCCTTCTCTCCTCACCCTCTTTCCTTCTCTCTATGTTCCTCTCTCTCTCTCTCTCTCTCTCTCTCTCTCTCTCTCTCTCTCTCTCTCTCTCTCTCTCTCTCTCTCTCTCTCTCTCTCTCTCTCTCTCTCTCTCTCTCTCTCTCTCTCTCTCTCTCTCTCTCTCTCTCTCTCTCTCTCTCTCTCTCTCTCTCTCTCTCCATGTTATGAACTTGATTTCATATGGTGTATTGTGGAGAAGCACCACACAGACCCAGGCTCCCCTCTTCTCTACTCTCTTGTTCTCTGACACGGTGACTGAAGACAGAGAGCGGGCCTTGTGTTTAGGAAACACCCCAGATGACGTATCATTCAAATGAATAACTTAATTACTGTAAATAGCCTTTATAACACCGCCACAGCAGACGAGGCACCCCCCCCCCCACCACACACACACACACACACACACACACACACACACACACACACACACACACACACACACACACACACACACACACACACACAGTGCTGCAGCGGGGAAGGCTGATAGACTAAAGATAAACCCCATGCTGATTGGAAGGGTAATGGAGCTGCTAAGCTAAGAAGCTAATTTTGACTGTAAGTGGTTAGAGTCTACAAGTTGGAATAACCAAGAGCATCATCCAAAAGAGGATTATTTGAATAAACAAGGACAGTATGACTAAAACAACATGCCTGGAGCTACGCCTGTGCTGGGTAGTCGAAACACAAACCTCCTTTCAACAAGGCCTAATGGAGTTTAAAATATTCAGGAACGAGTCAGTTCCGTTATTAATGCATTTCAACACATCTGTGTGTTTAGATATGAGACTCCCCCACAGTAAAGCCACTCCAAAAACACAGCCTTTTAGCTATGCCTTGAAATGAGTGCATTGGTTCCTCCACAAGTACTCACTCTGTAAATGTAACCAAACACTCTCTGATCATAATAGTCATTGTGTCCCAACATATACAGCATCTTTAATCACGACGGTGTGAAATTAAATATTTGTATATTGTCGTGTTGGTCACCCATTGTTCTGTAACTGTCACATCTGCTCCTGCAACACCCTCTACTGCTCATCCTGTGTCTCCTTGACCTGCCGCCACTCCCCCAGTACTCTCTCCCTATCTCTCTGTGTATATGTGTGTGATTGTGTGGGCGGAGACAGGTGTGCTGGAGTCAGAGCAGATCCCCACCAGCTGCAACCTGTTCCATAATCAAGACCTCTACAACTACCCAGCCCTGCCACTTCCACGCTGCCAGATTGTAATTTCTGCTTAGTCAGTCTACGTTTCTAGCCGTTTGTTACTATTCATATCCTGTGGTGCCTGTTTTCCCTTGCCTGACGCTGTTTTCCTCTCCGCTACAGTTCTGCCCGCTCTGACTCTGGTCCCTGTCTCCAGTCCCACATCTCGTCATCCTGCTACTCTGTCCTGGATTCCCCACTCTACTACTCCCTTGGATTCCCCTCTGGACCTGCTCACCCTGTCTCACCCCCTCTCACTCCAGACTCAGCCTCCGCACCTGGTTTCAATCAACCCGCCCGAG
>NW_024059818.1:0-31087 GCF_016432855.1 Salvelinus namaycush | reverse complement strand
CTGATCCTGTCTGGCGGAAGGCTCTGGCTGATCCTGTCTGGCGGAAGGCTTTGGCTGCTCCTGTCTGGCGGAAGGCTCTAGCGGCTCCTGTCTGGCGGAAGGCTCTAGCGGCTCCTGTCTGGCGGAAGGCTCTAGCGGCTCCTGTCTGGCGGACGGCTCTGAAGGCTCATGGCAGACGGACGGCTTTGCAGGCTCAGTACAGACGGGCAGTTCATGCGGCGCTTGGCAGATGGACAGGTCAGACGGCGTTGGGCAGACGGGCAGTTCAGGCGCCGTTGGGCAGACGGGCAGTTCAGGCGCCGTTGGGCAGACGGGCAGTTCAGACGCCATTGGGCAGATGGGCAGTTCAGACGCCGTTGGGCAGACGGGCAGTTCAGACGCCGTTGGGCAGACGGGCAGTTCAGACGCCGTTGGGCAGACGGCAGACTCTGGCCGGCTGAGACGCACTGTAGGCCTGGTGCGTGGTGCCGGAACTGGTGGTACCGGACTGGAGACACGCACCTCAAGGCTAGTGCGGGGAGCAGGAACAGGGCACACTGAGTTCTCGAGGCGCACTATAGGACTGGTGCGTGGTACCGGGACTGGTGGTACTGGGCTGAGGGCACGCACCTCAGGGCGAGTGCGGGGAGAAGGATCAGTGCGTACAGGGCTCTGGAGACGCACATGAGGCTTGATGCGTGGTGCCGGAACTGGTGGTACCGGGCTGGGGACATGCACCTGAAGGCTAGTGCGGGGAGAAGGAACAGGGCATACTGGACCCTGGAGACGCACATTAGGCCTAGTGCGTGGTGCCGGCACTGGTGGTACCGGGCTGGAGACAAGCATCTCAGGACTAGTGCGTGGAGCAGCAACAGGACGCACAGGACTCTGGAGACGCACAGGAGGCTTGGTGCGTGGTGCCGGTACTGGTGGTAATGGGCTGGAGACACGCACCATAGGGCTAGTGCGTGGAGGAGGAACAGTGCGTACAGGGCTCTGAAGACGCATATTAGACCTAGTGCGTGGTGCCGGAACTGGTGTTACCGGGCTGGGGACACGCATCTCAGGATGAAGCAGGAACAGGACACACCGGGTTGTAAAGATGTACTGGAGACCTCGTGTGTATAGCCGGCATCAAATCTTCCGGAACTTTAACACAAGTTTCAGGCTGAGTACGAGGAACTGACACAGGTGACATCGGACAGCTAACACGCTCCTCAGGGAGAATGCCATGCATACTCTGCCAAATCAACAGCTCTCTCTCTTCACTCTCCTCCAATTTCGTCAACAACTCCTCGAATGTCTTATAATCTCCCCTTCGTTCACTCTCCTCCAATCTGTCCAATAAATCCTTGACAATCTCAGACTCACCCCTCAACTTCGCCGACTGCTCCAAATGCCCCCCCCCAAGAATTTTTTTGGGATGTCTCTCGGGCTTCCTACCGTTTCGCCGTGCTGCCTCCATTCGCCGGTATCCCTCCTCGCACTGCGCCAGAGAATCCCAGGCGGGCTCCGGCACTCTCTTAGGGTCGATCGCCCATCTGTCGATCTCTTCCCACGTAGTGTAGCCCAGATCCTTCTCCTGTTTCCGTGCTGCCTCCTCATACCGCCGCCTCTCGGCTTTAGCTGCCTCCAGCTCTTCACGAGGGCGGCGATATTCTCCATGTTGAGCCCATGGCCCTTTACCGTCCAGTATTTCCTCCCATGTCCAGAAATCCTGTGTAGGTGGGTCCTGTTGCTTTCTCCCGTTACACCGCTGCTTGATCCTTTGTTGGTGGGTAATTCTGTCACGATCGTCATAATAAGCAGACCAAGGCGCAGCGGGATATGAAGACATCTTCTTATTTATTAAAGATGACGAAACACGAAACGAACACTTTTACAAAACAAAACAACAAACGATCGTGAAGCTATAGACGTAAGTGCAAACACAAGCTACAAACGTACAACATAGACAATTACCCACAAACACCTAAAGCCTATGGCTGCCTTAAATATGGCTCCCAATCAGAGACAACAATAAACAGCTGTCTCTGATTGAGAACCAAATCAGGCAACCATAGACTTTCCTAAACACCTACACTGAACACTACCCCATACCTACTACAAAACCCCCTAAACAATACACACACCCTAAACTAGACAAAACACACAAACATCCCCCATGTCACACCCTGACCTAACTAAACTAATAAAGAAAATCAATATCAAAGAGGCCAGGGTGTGACACCTGCACTAAAACGTGGTTATATTAATAGTATTGCACTTTTCATGTAGCCTTATTTTGTCCAGCTAATAGCCTCACCTCCAATGGAACAACATTACGTAGGAAACGTTCAAATCCTTTTGCTGCTGGATTATTTTGCTGCAACAATACTGGCTAAATTAAGACCTTACATCTGTACATCTACAGTATATGTGTACATTTGTAATGTTAGACAATGTGCAAAATGTTTCCTCTTTTAGGAACAGATGACCATAATATGTGTTTTATTTACAGGGCAAGAAGAGCCTGTTAACCCAAAGGTTTATGAGATTGTAGGAAAAACCTTGGGGTTGCTTTTCCTTTTCAGCCTGATCATATTCTTTGCATGGTAAAAAGATATTCCCAGCTTCAATTTAAACATATTTATCATGCAGATTGTGCTTTTGTATATGAAAACCTAAATGATGTCAAAATACCTTTATTCTTGTCTTCCAGGAGGAGGAGAACATCTAGACTCCCCAGTGGGTTTGACATGACAGACCGTTCACAGGGACTGGTGGGAATGTTAGAATAAACTTTAAAACCCATCTAGAATGTGTGTTTAAGGAAGAATTTAATGAATACTGTGTTTGTGTAACCAACTGTAACTATGAAGTCATTATTCTTCTGAAGTGTCGGTCCTGACAACTGTTCCTTTCTCTGTGTTCTCTCCACAGAACTCCCCGGCTGGGACAGTGTGCTCTAACCAGGCCGCGGTCGGTAGAGGGAACCAGTAAACACCACTTAACCTAGATGGTCTTTATGCACAAGTCAATAACAGAGGTGCATTTGATGTATTTTGCCAATGGTTTTACATGTTTTTTATCTAGAGTATTGTCATTGGGTATTCGTTTTCTATTGATACCTTTGTTACATTTGTAATTGTGTGCTCTTTGAATATCTGAATATTTGTAGAATTTGCTGGGATGAAAAGTATTTAACTGTTACTATAGTGTTGATATGATGATGTAGGCTACTCTTTATTTTAGACCATTTATTTTTAGTGTTGAGTTCACAGAGGATCTGTTAAATGGTTTCCAGTATAGAGGAATTGCTGAGTTCAACTAGCTTACTGAAGGCAGTTTAAGTCCATATAAAGTCAATGATGACTGAGGAGAGAAGACACAGTTAGAGAGACAGTGGTCTGATACAAGGAGAGGAAGTTGGTGAAGTAAGTCTACATGATGGCAGAATGGTTGTTAAAAATCCACTATTCACTGTTTCTCTGCATCTTTTGTGCAGTTCCCAGAATAACAATATTATATATTTTCAGTTTATATCTATTTAGAAGTATGTTGTGTCAGTTTTTTATGTTGAATGTTAAATCAAAGAAACAATTGAGACTGAATATAAGGGTTGTTTATTAATTGCCCTGCAATAAAAACCTTTACATTCATTTCCATTAAATATTTTGGTCTTATTGGTCCAACATTTTACGTATTTCATTCAAATTGATTACATTTATATGTGTCACTGCCTACACATAATACCCATTAATGTGGAATGATGTCTTGAATTAAAAAATGATTTAAAAATGAAATATCTTGAGTCAATAAGTATTCAACCTCTTTCTTATGACAATCATGACTAAGTTCAGGAGTAATAATAAGTTGCATGGACTCACTGTGTGTGCAATAATAGTGAATGACTACCTCATCTCTGTACCCCACACATACAATAATCTGTAAGGTCCCTCAGTCGAGCAGTGTGTTTCAAACAGATTTACCACAAAGACTTCCAATGCTTCGTAAAGAAGAGCACCTATTGGTAGATGGGTAAAACATTAATAGTTGAATATCCCTTTCAGGGAAGTTCTTAATTACAATTTTTAATGGCGTATCAATACACCCAGTCACTATAAAGATAAAGTTGTCCTTCCTAACTCAGTTGCCGGAGAGGAAGGAAAATGCTCGGGGATCTCACCATGAGTCCACTGGTGATTTTATAACATTTACACAGTCTAATGGCTGTGATAGCAGAACACTTAGGACTGGTCAACAATTTTATAGTTACTCCACAATACTAACATAAGTGACAGATTGAAAAGAAGGAAACATGTACAGAATTAACCTATCCCAAAACATGCATCCTGTTTGCAATAAGACACTAAAGTAAAACTGCAAGAAATGTGTAAAAATAAATGTACTGTATGTCCTAAATACAAAGTGTTATGTTTGGGGCCAATCCATCACAACACATCACTGTGTACCACTATTCATATTTTCAAGCATGGTGATGGCTGCACCATGTTATGGCCGTCTAGCAATGATCAACAACCATTTGACAGGGATTTAATCATTTTATAAAGAATAATATAAAAAATATGGTACAATCCAGGAAAGCTCTTACAGACTTACCCAGAAAGACTCACAGATGTAATCACTGCCAAAAAGGATTCTAACGTTAATTAGATAGTTCTGTATTTCTTTTTCAATTCATCTGCAAACATTTCTAAAAACATATTTTCACTTTGTTATTAAGGGGTATTGTGTGTAGATGGGTGAGAAAATAAATATATTTAATCCATTTTAATTTGCATATATTCACAAAAACCTGCACTAAAACGTGGTTAAGTTAACAGTATTGCACTTTTCATGTACCTTATTTTGTCCAGCTAATAGCCTAACCTCCAATGGAACAACATTACGGAGGAAATTTTCAAATCCTTTTGCTGGAGGATTATTTCGCTGCAACAATACTGGATAAATTAAGATCTTACATCTGAACATCTACAGTGTGTGTAAATTGTAATGTTAGACAATGTGTTTTATTTACAGGGCAAGAAGAGCCTGTTGCCCCAAAGATTTTGAAAATTTTGAAAATGTCCTCCTTAATGTTGTTCCATTGGAGGTTAGGCTATTAGCTGGACAAAATAAGGTACATGAAAAGTGCAATATTGTTAACTTAACCACGTTTTAGTGCAGGTTTTTTGTGAATATATGCAAATCAAAAAGCTTATCTGTGATTCCCACAATGCAATAAACTTCTAAGCAACAAAATAGTGATCAAATTAAGATCCTAAAACTGTATCATACCTAGATACATATAGCAGGCATGTAGAAGTATATCTCTTCTACATCTATAATATTCTTAATGTTGTGCCATATTGAATGTGCCAATGCTTCTACCTTTAATAGCCAGCTGCACTTCCTTTGACTTCCCACAGCCGTGACTATTTCTTGCTTCACAGTAGTATAGTTCTCCACCACTAACAGTCACTATGAGGGAGTAACTCTGTCCAGATGCAACCTGCGTTGGTTTACCCTCACTGATCTGGAACCAGGTGAAGGTTGTCACAGGAGGGTTGGCTGTACTGCTGCAGGTAAGAATAACACAGCTGCCCATTAATACTGGATCAGCTGGACTGATGGAGGCCGAGGTGTCCTTAGGAGAGACTGAGGGAGAGGGGTTCACTTAGAATGTATCTGGATATGGTATATTGAGTAGTCTCATCAAAACCACTCTATTACAATCATCAGTGAAAACATGATAGAATGATCTATTCTACAGCAACCGGTCACTAAATCTACACAACAAAATGTTTATTAAGTCAAGGGGTATGAATACATTCTGAAGGCACTGAGTAAATGAATTGAGTTGCACCCCCTTTTGCCTTCAGAACAGCCTCAATTCATCGGGGCATGGACTCTACAAGGTGTCAAACGTGTTGCACCTGGTTGATGGCCCATGTTGACTCCAATGCTTCCCACACTTGTATCAATTTGGCTGGATGTCCTTTGGGTGGTGGACTATTCTGTATACACATGGGAAACAGTGTTATAAAACCCAGCAGTGTTGCAGTTCTTGTCACAAACCAGTGTGTCTGGCACCTACTGCCACACCTCGTTCAAAGGCACTTACATTTATTGTCTTGCCAAAACACCCTCTAAATGGTTCGCATACGCAATACACTTCTCAATTGTCTCAAGGCTTAAAAATTCTTATTTAACCTGTCTCCTCCCCTTCATCTACGCTGAAGTGGATTTAACAAGTGACATCAATAAGGGATCATAGCTTTCACTTGGATTCACATAGTCAGTCTATGTCAAGGAAAGAGCAGTAAGATACAGTTGAACACTGATTCTGATCTATCACCTAATACCTACAGTACTCATATATCCATTGACAGTGAGTGGTAGCCTGAACTGCATGCAGACACGTTGTTTATTTGAAATTTCATACATTTTACCCACATATAAGCAAAGCAGTTTCCACAAAACTGAAATGAGCTTGTTAGTCTCAGAAGACCTAAGATTAAGAATTGTTGACTTGCATAAATCTGGAAAGGGTTACAAAAGTATCTCTAAAAGCCTTGAAGTTCAATAGTCCACGGTAAGACAAATTGTCTATACAGTAAATGGAGAAACTTCAGCAATGTTGCTACTCTCCCTAGGACTGGCCTTCCTGCAAAGATGACTGCAGGAGCACAGCGCAGAATTCTCAATAAGGTTAAGAAGAATTCTAGTGTCAGCTAAAGACTTACGTCAATCTCTGGAACATGCTAACATCTCTGTTGACGAGTCTACGATACGTTAAACACTGAACAAGAATGGTGTTCATAGGAGGACACCACAGAAGAAGTCATTGCTGTCCAAAAAAAACATTGCTGCACGTCTGAAGTTTGCAAAAGTGCCTCTGGATGTTTCACAGCGCTGCTGGCAAAATATTCTGTGGACAGATTAAACATAAGTTGAGTTGTTTGAAAGGAACACACAACACTATGTGTGGAGAAAAAAGGCATAGCACACCAACATCAAAACCTCATCCCAACTGTAAAGTATGGTGGAGGGAGCATCATGGTTTGGGTCTGCTTTGCTTCCACAGGGCCTGAACAGCTTGCTATCATTGACGGAAAAATGAATTCCCAAGTTTATCAAGACTTTTTGCAGCAGAATTTAAGGCTATCTGTCCGCCAATTGAAGTCAACAGAAGTTGGGTGATGCAACAGGACAACAACCAAAAACACAGAAGTAAAACAACAACAGAATTATTTCAGAAGAAAATACTCCTTCTGGAGTGACCCAGTCAGAGTCCTGACCTCAACCCGATGGCATGACCTCAAGAGATCAGTTCACACCAGACATCACAAGAATATTGCTGAACTGAAACAGTTCAGTACTACAGAAAACGTTTGGTTGAGGTTATTGTTTCCAAAGGAGGGTAAACCAGTTATAAAATCCAAAGGTTCACAAACTTTTCCCACCCTGCACTGTGAATGTTTACTTGTGTTTTCAATAAAGACGTGAAAACGTATAATTGTTTGTGTGTTGTTAGTTTAAAACTTCTCACGAGTCACAAACCCGGATCCGGGATCCCCCCCATCAAAAAAGCTGACTAGCATATTCTAGCCTAACGCGACAGGGATATCATATAATATAATTTTCATGAAATCACAAGTCCAATACAGCAAATGAAAGATAAACATCTTGTGAATCCAGCCATCATTTCCGATTTTTAAAATGTTTTACAGCGAAAACACAATATGTATTTCTATTAGCTAACCACAATAGCAAAAGACTCAACCGCATATTTTCACAATTTTTCTACCGCATAGGTAGCTATCACAAAACCGACCAAATAGAGATATAATTAGTCACTAACCAAGAAACATCTTCATCAGATGACAGTCTTATAACATGTTATACAATAAATCTATGTTTTGTTCGAAAAATGTGCATATTTCAGGTATAAATCATAGTTTTACATTGCAGCTACCATAAAAAATATCACCAAAGCAGCCGGAATGATTACAGAGAGCAACGTGAAATACCTAAATACTCATCATAAAACATTTATGAAAAATACATGGTGTACAGCAAATGAAAGATAAACATCTTGTGAATCCAGCCAATATTTCAGATTTTTTAAGTGTTTTACAGCGAAAACACAATATAGCATTATATTAGCTTACCACAATAGCCAACCACACAAACGCATTCATTCACCGCAAAAGTAGCGATCGCAAAAAAAACAGCAAAAGCTATAAAATTATTCACTAACCTTGACAAACTTCATCAGATGACAGTCCTATTGTCACGATCGTCATAATAAGCGGACCAAGGCGCAGCGTGAGAGACATACATCTTCCTTTATTAGACGAAGACGTACCACGAAACACTCTTACAAAACTAACAAAACAATAAACGACCGTGAAGCTATAAACGAAAGTGCACACACAAGCTACTAACGTTCAACATAGACAATTACCCACAAACACCTAAAGCCTATGGCTGCCTTAAATATGGCTCCCAATCAGAGACAACAATAAACAGCTGTCTCTGATTGAGAACCAAATCAGGCAACCATAGACTTTCCTAAACACCTACACTGAACACAACCCCATACATACTACAAAACCCCCTAAACAATACACACACCCTAAACTAGACAAAACACACAAACATCCCCCATGTCACACCCTGACCTAACTAAACTAATAAAGAAAATCAATATAACAAAGGCCAGGGTGTGACACCTATAACATCATGTTACACAATACATATATGTTTTGTTCGAAAATGTGCAATTTTAGCGGTACAAATCGTGGTTTTACAATGTTAATACGTAGCCAAACTGCACAAAATTATCCGGATATATTTCTGACACTCACATAATCTAATCAAAGAACTCATCATAAACTTTACTAAAAAATACATGTTGTACAGCAAATGAAAGATACACTAGTTCTTAATGCAATCGCCGTGTTAGAATTCTAAAAATAACTTTAGTACGACATACAGCTTACGTTATAGCGAGACAGCGCCTGCAATGAGGGCGGAAAATAGTACTAAACATTTTCCACAGAAATAAGAAATAACATCATAAATGGTTCCTACTTTTGCTGAGCTTCCATCCGAATCTTGTACAAGGAGTCCTTTGTCCAGAATAAATCGTTGTTTGGTTTCAGAATGCCCTCTTCTCCTGTCGAATTAGCAACCAAAGCTAGCCAAGTGGCGCGAAGTTGTCCATCGTCACCAAACGCAGAGAACGGAAAACGCCAAAACTCCCGATAAACGTTCAATAATCTGATAAAACTATATTGAAAAAAACATACTTTACGATGATATTATCACGTGTATCAAATAAAATCAAAGCCGGAGATATTAGCCGTCTATACCGAAAGCTTTTCAGAAGGCAATCCAGGGTTCCTTCCCGCGCCTTGCTGGACAAAGGAAATTTGGGGTCACGTCATTCCAAGAGCTCTTGTTCGACCTCAGATCAAGCTAGACACCCCATTCCACCTCAGGCTCCTAACCTGCTACATAAATTCTCATCAACTGCTACGAAAAAGTAAATTCCATATCAAAGTGGAGTGAAAAGAGTGTCTCTGTGGCTTCCAACCCATCAGGATCCTCTTGGCAAATAGACTTCAAAGAGGAAGTTGGTGTAGGAGAAGTTGAGTGGTGTGTGAGAATCAGTCAGATACAGTTACTCTGTTTCATACCAAGTCTGTTTTTCATGTTGAAACATAATGTGACAACCATATGTTTTGTATCAAACTCAAATGTAACTTTTTTCCTTTTATTTGTCTTCAATAAATGAATAGTGGATATTGGTTCATGATTGAACTATATTTTGAAATCCCACACACATTCTTATTCAATTCTGGCAACTATCGACTTCTTCACAGTATCTTCTGTTATTTTGAATATTCAAAATAAATTAAAGGAAATTAATTATGAGTGATGAGATTCAATATGTTCTAAAGTACTGCTGTTTGTTCATGTATTATCTTCACAACTGAAGGACATAATGTATTTGATATGGAGATGGTTCAATGCAATTTGTTGTGTGAGTTAAGCTACTCTACCAGTAAGTGTATGTTTGTACTGTTTCAGGTGATCAGTAGTGTGTGAGTTCTCACATGGCTTGTCCTGAGAACATGTTTTTTCTCATTGTCCTCTTTATGTCAGCTGAGTCTTCCACACAACAACAACTAGTTATGAATCAGACAGAGGAATAAGCACAAGTCATTATATTTTATGGTATGAGCTATATTCCCGTCTGTGTCAATGTATAGAAAAGTGTACAGTTGACTCCTGATTAGTAGAGTTTAATAGTCTGGATTCAAACATTCTGTGCTCCAGATATGTGCATGATCCAGTTTAGGGAATGGAGTCGTGACATCAGGAATCACCTGTACATTGAAAATGTGTTAATATATTTTGCTGCAGAAAGAGAGATAGACTGTACTGAAAAGATCACATATCCTCCCTGATGTTGTCCTTCAGGTTGCAGGTGTTTTGGCCTGTTTGGCCAACGAGGTTTGATCACCACAATGCCAGATAGACTGGATGTACTGACTGGCTCCTGTGTGCAAATCCCATGTGCATTTGATATTCCTTGCTTTAAATTGAACAGCACAATACTTACCTCTGGAGTGTGGATTAAAGAATTACCAGTCTTTGGTGGGCGTCCGGACAATGTGATAATTAACAGCAGTAAGATGGTCAACAGATATCAAGGGAAGATACCTGGAAACATGTCCCAGAAGAACTGCACCACAGTCCTCTTCAATGTTGCCACCAGTTACTCTGATTAATCGCCCTTCAGAATTGAGAGTCAACCATTCAAAGCAAAAAGTCTGTTTATATACTGTAGTTGTCAATGGTAAGAAGAAACAGACTATATAAATGTTATACATGTTTCTAAAATGATATGAATAGAATAAGACCAAGTAGGCAGTGTGTCTGTCAGTGTAAAATATATTTATCTACAATGTATTACAGATTTGCCTTCCAGTCCCATCATTACTGTCTCAGGTGAGGTGAAGGAAGGGACCCCTGTCAGTTTGAACTGCTCTGCTTTCGCCCCCCATCCTGAACACCCCCCTGAGCTGACATGGACTCTCCCAACACAGTTCACACCTGAGAATCAACTGCAGGAGAATCCAGACCAAATCAAATCAGTTTTCTCCACGGTGACCTTCGCTCCATCATACCTTCATCATGAGAAGAACATCACTCGTACTGCAGTCTACCCAGTAGGGACAAGCAACAAGACAGCTGAACATAACATGATGCTTAACGTTTCATGTAAGATTTAGTGACCGGTTCCTGTAGAATAGATCATTCTATCATGTTTTCACTGATGATGTAATAGAGTGGTTTTGATGAGACTATTCAATATACCATATCCAGATACATTCTAAATGAACCCCTCTCCCTCAGTCTCTCCTAAGGACACCTCAGCCTCCATCAGTCCAGCTGATCCAGTATTAGTGGGCAGCTGTGTTAATCTGACCTGCAGCAGTACAGCCAACCCTCCTGTGACATCCTTCACCTGGTTCCAGATCAGTCGGGGTAAACCAACACAGGTAGCATCTGGACAGAGTTACACGCTCAATGTGACTGTTGGCAATCAAGTGCACTACTAGCGTGAATCAATACATGACCAAGGACTTGAGAAGTCACAGGAAGTGCTGCTTGCTATTGAAAGTAAAACAGGTGGCATAATCTTAGGTTAGATATACTTTAGAGATCTTTATGTGAGAAATAATATGTGCTGTATTTTCAGGGCCAGAAGAGCCTGTTAACCCAATGGTTGTTGGGGTTGCAGCATGAACTCTGGGGGTCTTTTTGCTTATCAGCCTGATCAGTGTTTTGGATGGTAAAAACTCTTCCTGGCATCAATGCAAAACTATGTATTTATGTTGTGTTTGTGCTCTTGCATATGAAAACCTTCTCAGTGCATTCAGAAGGCCTTTCTAAATGTCTTCCAGGAGGAGAAAACCTAGGTTCAATCATGGACTTAAACGGACAAGCAATGCCCTGAGACAGATGGCAATAAGGCTCAACTTTAAAAACCCATCCACAAAGTGCATTTAAGGAAGTACTGAATTAATGCTGAAACTATCCAGCCATGAGGTTAACATCATTTTAGAGGAAGTTTAGGGGAGATGACCACACCGATAGCAATGCCACGTCCTGTAAGAACATAGAATGATAACAGAATAGCTGTTGGACTTTGACAGTGTTTACTTTGACTGTGAAGCATTTAGATTGTACTTCATTTGTTGGCAAAAGGCCAGTCAACAATGTAACTCTTCTGTCAGATGAATTTACATTTTCATTGACATCCCCTCAGTATGTGTTGTGTAACCTGCTGAGCTTAGAGCTGTACACCTGTCCCTCTCTTAGTTGGAGAGACAGTGGTCTGATACAAGACAGGAAGTTGGTGAAGTAAGTCTACATGATGGCAGAATGGTGTTAACATCTACTAGTCACTGTTTCTCTTAAGCTTTTGTGCAGTTACCAGAATAACAATATCATATATTTTCAGTTTATATCTATTTAAAATGTATCGTGTCGGTTTTTATGTTGAGTGTTATTAACTGCCTGGCTCAGGGGCATAACGACAGATTTTTACTTTGTCAGCTCTGGGATTCGATCCAGAAACCTTCCGGTTACTGGGCCTGACACTCTAACTACTAGGCTAGTAAAAGATAAAACAAAGTAAAAATATGCGTTTTTTTTCTTTTTCTTTTTTCTCGTTATCTTGAAATACAAGAGAAAGGCCACAATGTATTATTCCAGTTTAGTCGCAATTTTGATTTTGGCCACTAGATGGCAGAGTTTTAGACTGCTCCTATGAACCATTGCATTTCTGTTCAAAATGTTGTATCAAGTCTGCCCAAATATGCCTAATTGGTCAATATATACATTTTCAAGTACATAACTGTGCACTCTACTCAAACAATAACATGGTATGTTTTCACTGTAAAAGCTACTGTAAATTAGACAGTGCCGTTAAAGTGGTTCCTCCTTTAAAACTTCTTCTCAATAGGGGGTGCTATTTGCACTTTGTAATAATTTCGTTCCCAAATTAAACTGCCTCGTACTCAATTCTTGCTCGTACAATATGCATATTATTATTACTATTGGATAGAAAACACTCTCTAGTTTCTAAAACCGTTTGAATTATATCTGTGAGTGAAACAGAACTGGAGTTGGAGGAATTTTCCTATGAGGATGTGAGAATGCTGAATTCTGCAAGCTGTTCCCAGGTCAGTTTATTAATTTGCCTGTCTTCTATTGGTTGAGATGCACTGCATACGTCTTCCCCTGGGTGTCAGCGAATAGTGAGAGTTGAAATGGGGTTGCTAGGCAGAACTAAGAGGTTATAAATGGCCTGGGAACGAAGGGTCCGGTCTTTGTTCACTTCGCTCTGACGCAGGAAGGACATCTGGCTGTGGCTCTAGAACGCTCCGGTTATAGGCCTTAGATATATCCGGTCATGTTTTTATTCGTTATAGGTGTTAAAGACATCATAATGTTGTTATATTAAACCGAGTTATATCAGTTTATATCGGTATATTGCGATTTTCGGATATTTAATCGTCCTGCGTTTTAGTGAGTCGGACACGTCTTTGCCACATGGCTAATGTTTACTGCTAAATCGAACGTTGAAGAGGACAATCTACAACCAAGCAACGATTCTTTTGGACTAAGGACACCTTGCCCAAGATTCTGATGGAAGCTCATCAAATAGTAAGAAGTATTTATCATGTTAATTCGTTGTTCTGTTGAAAAATGTAGAACAGATATTCTGCCAATAATTTAGGTGCGGTCTCGCTTTAACGCACGCTGTATGTTGTAGTAACGTTAATTTTAAAAATCTAACACAGCGATTGCATTAAGAACTAATGTATCTTTCATTTGCTGTCCAACCTGTATTTTTTAGTCAAGTTTATGATTAGTTATCGATTAGATTAGGTGCCTCTCCCAAGATTTCTCCCGACATATTGTTGGCAGCCTGGCTACTTTTCTCATTGTATAACCACGATTTGTGCCGCTAAATATGCACATTTTCAAACAAACTCTATATGTATTGTGTAATATGATGTTATAGGACTGTCATCTGATGAAGTTTTGAGAAGGTTAGTCAAAAATGTAATATCTTTTGCTGGTTTATTCGCTATCGCTAACGTGCATGAATCAATGCTGCTGTGTGGTTGGCTATTGTAGTAAGCTAATATAATGCTATATTGTGTTTTCGCTGTAAAACACTTAAAAAATCTGAAATATTGGCTGGATTCACAAGATCTTTGTCTTTCATTTGCTGTACGCTGTGTATTTTTTAGAAATGTTTTATGATGAGTATTTAGGTAATTCACGTTGCTTTCTGTAGTTATTCTAGTCGCTTTGGTGAGAGTTGTGATGGTGGCTGCAATGGTAAACTATGATTTATACCTGAAATATGCACATTTTTCTAACAAAACATATGCTATACAATAAATATGTTATCAGACTGTCATCTGATGAAGTTGTTTCTTGGTTAGTGGCTATTTATATCTTTATTTGGTCGAATTTGTGATCCAGATTTGTGATTTCAGATTTTCTAAGTGTTTTACAGCGAAAACACAATATAGCGTTATATTAGCTTAGCACAGTAGCAAACCAAACAACAGCATTGATTCCAGCCAAACATAGCGATAACGTATTCACCACCAAAAATATTAATTTTCACTAACCTTCTCAGAATTCTTCAGATGACAGTCCTGTAACATCATATTACACAATGCATATAGAGTTTGTTCGAAAATGTGCATATTTAGCGGCAATAATCGTGCTTATACAATGAGAAAAGTTGCCAAGCTCCCCAGAAAATTGCGGGCGCCATCTTGGAGAGTCACCTAGTCTAATCAATAAATAATCATAAACTTGACTAAAAAATACAGGGTGGACAGCAATTGAAAGACAAATTAGTTCTTAATGCAATCGCTGAATTACATTTTTAAAATTAACCTTACTGCGCAATACTGGGTGCAATACAGGGTGCGATAGCGCAACGCTACACGGAAAATAATGGCGTCTTATACATTTTACTTTTTCAACAGAACAACGAATTATCAGCATAAATAGTACTTACTATTAGCTGAACTCCCATCAGAATCTTGGGAAAGGTGTCCGTTGGCCAAAAGAATCGTTGCTGGGTTGGAGAATGTTTCCTTCGACGTTGCAATTAGCAGTACACAATGGCATTCGAGAGAGAGAGATACCCAACTCAATACAGCGTCAGAAAATGAAATGCCCGAAAATCGCAATATACTGACATAAACTGATATAAATCGGTTTAAAATAACAAGATTATGATGTCTTTAAAGCCTATATCGAATAAAAACAGAGCCGGATATATCTAGTTTCTAAAACCAGAGCTTCTAAAAAGACATTCCAAGACCCTCTCTGCGTCAGCGCGAAGGTCCAAAAGGGTGGACACCTCGGTTCCAATCAATTTATCAACTTTCTGAACTACGTAGAGACTCCATTTCAACTCTCCCTATTCGCTAACAACCAGGGGAAGGCGTATGCAGTGCATCTCAACCAATAGAAGACAGTCAGGGTTATCTACAGGTCTGGGAACAGCAAGCAGATTTCACCATTTTCAAATCCTCATAGGAGAATTGCTCTAAGTCGAGTTCTGTTTCACTTACAGACATAATTCAAACGGTTTTAGAAACTAGAGAGTGTTTTCTATCCAATAGTAATAATAATATGCATATGGTACGAGCAAGAATTGAGTACGAGGCAGTTTAATTTGTAAACACCAAGAAAAAAATAATGCTAACAGCTCCCCCTATTGACACGAAGTTAATGCAATCGCAGTGTTAGAATTCTAAAAATAACTTCATTACGACATAAGGCTTACGTTATGGCGAGCGAGTGCCCAAAACCTGGGCGCAAAACTAATAGTACACAGTTCGACAGATATATGAAATAGCATCATAAAATGGGTCCTACTTTTGATGAGCTTCCATCAGAATGGTGTACAAGAGGTCCTTTGTCAAGAACAATCGTTGTTTGGATTTAGAACGTCCTTTTTCCCTCTTGAATTAGCAAGCGCACTAGCCAAGTGGCGCGAAGCTCTCCTTCCTGAACAAAGGCACACAACGCAACACGCCTAACGTCCCGAATAAATTTCAATAATCTAATAAAACTATATTGAAAAAACATACTTTACGATGATATTGTCACATGTATCAAATAAAATCAAAGCCGGAGATAGTAGTCGCCTATAACGACAGTTTTTCAGAAGGCAATTCCAGGTCCATCCTCGCGCTTTCCAGAAAACAGGAAATGGGTGACACGTCATTCCAAGAGGATTTATTCCACCTCAGACCAAGATAAACACTCAATTTCTTCTCTCACTGCCTCTTGACATCTAGGGGAAGGTGTATGACGTGCATGTATACTAATACGTATCATGCCCATTTATAGACAGGACCTAGAACAGAGCATAGTTTTCAGACTTTCCACTTCCTGGTCAGGAAGTTTGTGCCAAATGAGTTCTGTTTTACTCTCAGATATAATTCAAACGGTTTTAGAAACTAGAGAGTGTTTTCTATCCAATAGTAATAATAATATGCATATTGTACGAGCAAGAATTGAGTACGAGGCCGTTTGAAATGGGCACCTTTTATCAGAGCTACTCAATACTGCCCCTGCAGCCAGAAGAAGTTAAGAACTAATGTATCTTTCATTTGCTGTCCAACCTGTATTTTTTAGTCAAGTTTATGATTAGTTACTGATTAGATTAGGTGCCTCTTCCAAGATTTCTCCCGACATTTTGTTGGCAGCTTGGCTACTATTCTCATTGTATAACCACGATTTGTGCAGCTAAATATGCACATTTTCGAACAAACTCTATATGTATTGTGTAATATGATGTTATAGGACTGTCATCTGAAGAAGTTTGAGAAGGTTAGTGAAAAAATTAATATCTTTTTCTGGTTTATTCGTTATCGCTATTGTTGGCTTGAATCAATGCTGTTGTGTGGTTGGCTATTGTAGTAAGCTAATATAATGCTATATTGTGTTTTCGCTGTAAAACACTTAAAAAATCTGAAATATTGGCTGGATTCACAAGATCTTTGTCTTTCATTTGCTGTACGCTGTGTATTTTTCATAAATGTTTTATGATGAGTATTTAGGTAATTCACGTTGGTCTCTGTAGTTATTCTAGTTGCTTTGGTGAGAGTTGTGATGGTGGCTGCAATGTAAAACTATGATTTATACCTGAAATATGCACATTTTTCTAACAAAACATTTGCTATACAATAAATATGTTATCAGACTGTCATCTGATGAAGTTGTTTCTTGGTTAGTGACTATTTATATCTTTATTTGGTCGAATTTGTGATAGCTACCTATGCAGGAAAAAAATGGTGGGAAAAAAAAGTTGTGTCTTTTGCTATCGTGGTTAGCTAATAGAAATACATATTGTGTCTTCCCTGTAAAACATTTTAAAAATCAGAAATGATGGCTGGATTCACAAGATGTGTATCTTTCATCTGGTGTCTTGGACTTGTGATTTAATGATATTTAGATGCTAGTATTTACTTGTGGCGCTATGCTAGGCTATGCTAGTCAGCTTTTTTACTGATGAGGGTGCTCCGGGATCCGGGATTGTGACCAAGTAGAAGTTAACTATATTTTTAAATCCCACACACATTCCTATTCAAGCCTGGCAAGAATCAACTTCTTCACAGTATCTTCTGTTATTTTGTATATTCAAAATAAATTAAAGGAAATTAATTATGAGTGATGAGATTCAATATGTTCTAAAGTACTGCTGTTTGTTCATGTATTAGCTGCACAACTGAAAGACATAGTGTATTTGATATGGGGATGGTTCAATGCAATGTGTTGTGTGAGTTAAGCTACTCTACAAGTAAGTGTATGTTTGTACTGTTTCAGGTGATCAGTAGTGTGTGAGTTCTCACATGGCTTGTCCTGAGAACATGTTTTTTCTCATTGTCCTCTTTATGTCAGGTGAGTCTTCCACACAGCAACAACTAGTTATGAATCAGACATAAAGGAATAACCACAAGTCATTATATTTTATGGGATGTGCTATATAACTGTGTTGAAAAGTGTGCAGTTAATTCCTGATAAATGTATTTTAATAGTCTGGATTCAAACAGTCTTGTGAAAAAGTTTTTTTGATATTTTTGATACTGAATGTTATCAGATATTCAATCAAAAGCTGATATTAGATCAATGGAACCTGAGTGAACAAATAACACAACAATGACATACTTATTTCATTTATTACTTAAACAAAGTTATGCAACACCCACATGTTCATTGAAATAAGTCTATATTATTATTATTATTAGTAGAGACTGTACCGTTGATGTGTATAAACCCTGGATCGCTGATGCTATGTAACGGCCAATGAGAGACTTTAAATCCACCGGTCTCTATATATGGTACTCCCCAGAAGAAGCAGTCCTCCATAAGAATTAATGGAATTCTACAGTATTTCAATCAAATGTTTTAAGGACAAAATTACATGTATTTAAGTATTATGTTGTAGATGGGACAGTAAAGTTAGTACTATATAAAGAAAATACTTCAATATCTTTGCATGTTTATTTTTTTATTTGTTATGTTCAGGTCATATAAAAAGCATGAGCTGGAGCACACTAAGAGAAAATGACTTATTGTAGAGGTGCTGACTAACGGTGAATACCCTGTAAGCTATAAAAACAAAGAGAGTTGCACACTCTATATATATATAAACTCCCAGTAATTTATTGGGTAAAACACCAACGTTTCGGCATCACTGTGCCTTCTTCAGGGTAAAGTCATGAATGCTTGAACCAGGTTATGCAGACAAACAGTGAAATTAGTGCAACCAATGACAATAGTGAGGGGTGTGTCATAATTACGAGTTTAATTTGAATGAATTGAGTGAAACTGTTAATAGACAATAGTTTACAGCATATTGAATATATTAGGCTATTGTTATCATTAACATTAGCATACGATTAGCATCAACATACATTAGAGTTTAATTTAATTTCACATATATTTCTTGTTTCCAATTTCATAAAATGGTGTTACAAGTAATCTTTTGGTTCATCCATAATGCATAATAAGAATCATGAACAGGGAGAAGATATTGGCTGTACGCTGATAAGCTGTAGAAAGAATATATTAATTTATAAGACTTCTTCATAAAACAGTAATTGTTCATAAGAAGGGCCTGAGATCAAAGTCAATATTCTGACCACTAGGGGTCAATGTTTTTCAATAGGAAATCCAGTAGGCTTCCCTCTGTAGTAGTAGGATCTCCATGTTACCTCCTCTCCTTGGTAGAGCAACAGGATCAATACCTGTGTATTTGAGGGAGGAGATGGCATCAACCTGTGTTGCTTCAACAAAGTGAGCTGCTACTGGATAATCAGTGTTCTTACACCTGATTGAGCTGCGGTGTTCAGCTCTACATTGTTTTAATTGTCTTTTCGTTTGTGGCTTTTCCACATGAACATGTGATGAGATAGATTACTACCTTTGTCTTGCAAGAGATGATACCCCTAACAGGGATTTTCCCACCTGTATGAGGGTATCTGAAGAAGGATGTTTTTGTAGTGCTATTGCACTGTGCGCTAGAGCCACATTTGTAGTTCCCATTTGGAATGGGTGTCAAGAGTGTCTGAGTGGGCTCAGGGGGCAGGTCAGATCTCACTAAGCTATCCCCAATATTGCGACCATGCTTTTAGACCACCAGTGGGGTTTCCTTGAAGAGGTGTGAATCTGATATCTGATTGCAGAATATGCCAGTGCTTTTTCAGGATTGCTTTCATTTTCTCTGAACACGTGGTGTACTTCGTGCAAAAGACTGTTGCGTTGTTTCACTTCTTTGGTTTAGTTTTTAGAAAACCCTCTCTTGGTTTTTGAGATATTTTCGTCATTGCAGCATCAAGACTTTTTTTCCTTGTAGACTCTGATTTTGAATTTATTTTGAATTTTCTTAGCATTGCTGTCAAAATCTGACTGTTGGCAACAGATTCTTATAACCCTGCATAACGGGCTATATGGTAGACCATTCCTGAGGGGAAGGGGATGGATAATATCCGCACGTAGCAGGGTATTGCGGTCTGTTGGCTGTGTGTACAAGTCTGTATGTAAAACATCATTCTCTTTGATGATCCTTAAGTCCAGGTAGTTTATTTTTCTCTCATCAGTCTGCATGGTGAATTTGAGATATTCAGAGCTCTCGTTTAGCAGAGTTTGGAATTCATTTAGTTCCTGCTGACTTCCTTCCCAGAGCACAAAGACATCATCTATGTATCTCTTCCATGAGAGGATTTTAGAGAGTAGGGGGTGTGTCTCTGTTTTGTAAATGAGTGGTTCCTCAAATTGTTCCACATACAGGTTCACATAGTTGGGGTCAAAGGGGGAGGCCATGGCTACACCCCGAATTTGAAGGAAAAACTCTTTGCATTAAGGTGTCTGTAATAGAATATACTTGTCAAAATGGATGTAGACATTAATAAATGCATTTCCAACATATTTTTTTAAATGGAGGAGATGGATGTGCAGTTGCTTCCAATCAGCGGCCCCTGCAGTCATCTAGGGTTAATACATATCATTGGACTGAACTGAAAATATATCAGAACCTCCCTGATGTTGTCTTTTATGTTGCAGGTGTTTTGGCCCGTTTTGGTCAACGAGATTTGATCGCCACAATGCCAGATAGACTGGATGTACTGACTGGCTCCTGTGTGCAAATCCCATGTTCATTTGATATTCCTGGCCAACATAAGGATACATTTAACAGCACAACACTAACCTCTGGAGTGTGGATTAAAGAAAACCCATACTTTGGTGGGCTTCCGGACAATGTGATATTTAACAGTAGTGAGACGGTCAACAGATATCAAGGGAAGATAACTGGAAACATGTCCCAGAAGAACTGCACCACAGTCTTCTTCAATGTAACCACCAATTACAATAGATACTTCTTCAGGATTGAGAGTCAACCATTCCGTGCAACAGACACTGGAAAGTCTGTTGAAATAGTTGTCAGTGGTAAGAGACAATTTAACTGTTTACCAACTATTTTTCCAGTTTATATTCCTCGCATCAAAGATAAGAACAATAGTACAGTTTAACTATTAGTGTAAAATATCTTAATCTACAATGTATTACAGATTTGCCTTCCAGTCCCATCATTACTGTCTCAGGTGAGATGAAGGAAGGGACCCATGTCAGTTTGAACTGCTCTGCTGTCGCTCCCTGTCCCGACCACCCCCCTGAGCTGACATGGACTCTCCCAACACAGTTCACACCTGAGAACCAACTGCAGGAGAATCCAGACCAAACCAAATCAGTTCTCTCCACGGTGACCTTCACTCCGTCATACCTTCATTATGAGAAGAACATCACTTGTACTGCAGTCTACCCAGTAGGGGCAAGCAACAAGACAGCTGAACATACCATGATGCTTAATGTTTCATGTAAGATTTAGTCACCGGTTCCTGTAGAATAGATCATTCTATCATGTTTTCACTAATGATTGTAATAGAGTGGTTTTGATGAGACTATTCAATATACCATATCAGATACATTCTAAATGAACCCATCTCCCTCAGTCTCTCCTAAGGACACCTCGGCCTCCATCAGTCCAGCTGATCCAGTATTAGTGGGCAGCTGTGTTAATCTGACCTGCAGCAGTACAGCCAACCCTCCTGTGACAAACTTCACCTGGTTCCAGATCAGTGGGGGTAAAACAACACGGGTAGCATCGGGACTGAGTTACTCCCTCAATGTGACTGTTGATGGAGGACTGTACTTCTGTGAAGCAAGAAATAGTCACGGCTGTGGCAAGTCAAAGGAAGTGCAGCTGGCTATTAAAGGTAAAACGGGCACGTAGGGCACAATCGTATGTTAGATATACACTATATATTCAAAAGTATGTGGACACCCCTTCAAATGCGTGGATTCAGCTATTAAAGCTCCACATGTTGCTGACAGGTGTTTAAAATCGAGCACACAGCCATGCAATCTCCGTAGACAAACATTGGCAGGAGAATGGCAACATTCACTACCGAGTTCCAAACTGCCTTTGGAAGCAACGGCAGCACAAGAACTGTTTGTTGAGGGCTTCATGAAATGGGTTTCCATGGCGGAGCAGCCACACACAAGCCTAAGATCACTATGTGCAATGCCAAGAATCAGCTGCAGTGGTGTAAAGCTCACTGCCATTGGACTCTGGAGAAGTGGAAATCCATTCTCTGGCGTGTTGAATATACGATTCACCATCTGGCAGTCCGGCGGACGAATCTGGGTTTTGACGGATTCCAGGAGAACACTACCTGCCCCAATGCATAGTGCCAACTGTAAAGTTTGGTGGATGAGGAATAATGGTCTGGGGCTGTTTTTCATGGTTTGGTCTAGGCCCCTTAGTTCCAGTGACGGGACATCTTAACGCTACAGCATAAAACGACATTCTATATTCCATATTAATGCCCATGATTTTGGAATGAGATGTTCGACGAGCAGGTGTCCACATACTTTAGGTCATGTAGTGTACTTTAGAAATCTTTATGTGAGAATTGACCATAATATGTGCTGTATTTTCAGGGCAAAAAGAGCCAAAAACCTCCATGGTTTTGGAGGTTGCAGCAGGAACTCTGGCGGCATTTTTGCTTATCAGCCTGATCAGTCTTTTTGTATGGTAAAAACTTTTCCTGGCATCAACGCAAAACTAGTTTATTTCTGCTGTGTGTTGTGCTTTTGCATATGAAAACCCTCAGTGCATTCAGAAGGCCTTTCTAAATGTCTTCCAGGAGGAGAAACTCTAGGCTCCACGATGGACTTGAAAGGACGGACAATCCACAGGGACAGGTGGGAATAAGGCTACACTTTCAAAACCATCTACAAAGTGTATCTAAGGAAGTTCACATCATTTTAGAGCAAGTTTAGGGGGAGATGACCACACCGATAGCAATGCCACATCCTGTAAGAATATGGAATGATAACAGAATAGCTGTTGGACTTTGACAGTGTTTTTCTGGCAAAATGTAACTCTTTACACCTGTCAGTTGAATTGACATTTTCATTGACAACCACTCAGTATGTGTTGTGTAACCTGCTGACATTAGAGTTTTACACATGACTGAGCTTTACACCTGTTCCTCTCTCTGTGTTCTCTCCACAGAACTCCCCGGTTGGGACAGTGTGTGCTAACCAGGCTACAGCCGGAGAGGAACCTGCAGAAAACCAGTCTGAAGAGATCCAATATGGTGACATAGACTTCTCCAAACTACGGCCCAAAGAGACCCCAGCTGCAGCCCAGGACAGGGTCCAGGGACAGGAGAGTGAGTACGCTGAAGTCAATGTGACCAGAAGAGGGGCCCAGGAACCACCTCTTAACAACCTAGATGGGCTTTATGCACGAGTGGATAAAAGAGGTGCATGTTAAGTATTTTGCCAATGGGTATTGTTGGATTCGACATTTTGAACATATTAAAGACATGATAGATCAGACGCATAGTATATTAAATAGTGAAACATACTGGGTCTCTGTAGCGAGACAGATAGCTGTGGAATGTGTTGGGTGACAAGAGGAGAGCAACGTGTTCATACAGGGGACACAGATGGATCTGTGGATTAGATGAAGGAGGGGTTGAGGTCAGGAGGTGAGGACAGATTCTCATCAGGGAGTAATAAATGTTTGGTATCCTGTTACCCTCTTTATTATCTTCCTGTAGAGCAATTACATGTAAGGATTGGAGATGAGGAGGAGTGTCTTAAGTGGAATGTAAATATCTGATGGGACAAATGTTGGGTTGTCTGATTACAGCTGTATAGAACCTTTGGGAAGAATTAAACTGGGTTAAAGCTTCTCTAGTGTCTGTGGGTTATTTACTCTGAAAAATAAGAACCTAACAGTATTAAGTGTTTTTATGAACAATATTGTGTATTAGTATTTTATTGGTGCTTTTGTTACATTTATACTTGTGTTCTCTTTGATTATCTGCATATTTGTAGAATTTGATGGGGTGAAAAGTGTTTAACTGTTAATGTAGTGGTGATACGATGATGTAGGCTGCTCTTTATTTTAGACCATTTATTTTTACTGTTGAGTTCACAGAGCATCTGTTTAATGGGTTCCAGTATAGAGGAACTGCTGAGTTCAACTAGCCTACTGAAGGTAGTTTAAGTCCATATAAAGTCAATGATGACTGAGGAGAGAAGACACATCTAGTTGGAGAGACAGTGGTCTGATACAAGACAGGAAGTTTGTGAAGGAAGTCTACATGATGACAGAATGGTGTTAACATCTACTAGTCACTGTTTCTCTGCATCTTTTGTGCAGTTACCAGAATAACAATATAATCTATTTTCAGTTTATATCTATTTAGAAGTTGTGTCAGTTTTTTATGTTCAACGTTAAATCAAAGAAACAATTGAGGCTGAATTTAAGGTTGTTTATTAATTACACTGTAATAAAAACCTTTACATTCAATTTCCATGAAATATTTTGGTCTTATTGGTCCAACATTTTACGTATTTCATTCAAATTGATTACATTTAGATGTGTCACTGGCCTACACACAATACCCATTCATGTGGAATGATATCTTGAGTCAATAAGTATTCAACCTCTTTCTTATGACATCATGACTAAGTTCAGGAGTAATAATAAGTTGCATGGACTCACTGTGTGTGCAATACTAGTGAATGACTACCTCATCTCTGTACCCCACACATACAATAATCTGTAAGGTCCCTCAGTCGAGCAGTGTGTTTCAAACAGATTTAACCACAAAGACTGGGGAGGTTTTCCAGTGCCTCGTAAAGAAGAGCACCTATTGGTAGGTGGGTAAAACATTAATAATTGAATATCCCTTTCAGGGAAGTTATTAATTACAATTTTTAATGGCATATCAATACAGCCAGTCACTACAAAGATACAGGCGTCCTTCCTAACTCAGTTCCCGGAGAGGAAGGAAAACGCTCAGGGATTTCACCATGAGTCCACTGGTGATTTTAAAACATTTACACAGTCTAGTGGTTATGATTGCTGAAAACTTAGGACTGGTCAACAATGTTGTAATTACTCCACAATACTAACCTAAATGACAGATTGAAAAGAAGGAAACATGTACAGAATAAACATATTCCAAAACATGCATCCTGTTTGCAATAAGGCCCTAAAGTAAAACTGCCAGAAAAGTGTCAAAATAAATGTACTATGTCCTGAATACAAAGTGTTATGTTTGGGGCCAATCCATCACAACACATCACTGTGTACCACTCTTCATATTTTCAAGCATTGTGATGGCTGCACCATGTTATGGCCATCTAGCAATGATCAACAACCAACTTGACAGGGATTTTTTTTTTTTTTAAGAATAATGTAAAAAATATTGTACAATCCAGGAAAACTCTTACAGACTTACCCAGAAAGACTCACAGCTGTAATCACTGCCAAAAAGTGATTCTAACGTTAATTCAATATTTTTGTATTTAATTTTCAAATCATCTGCAAACATTTCTAAAAACATATTTTCACTTTGTTATTAAGGGGTATTGTGTGTAGATGGGTGAGAAAATAAATATATTTAATCCATTTTAATTTTAGGCTGTAACACAACAAAATGTTTATTAACCCTTTCACACGTACCATCACACGGGTGTGATTGTTCTACAGTGGTCCATGAAGCGTACGTACATCACACCCGTGTGATTAGAACACTCATTTAGAACGGCCAGTTTCGAATGACGCAACAATCAGCATTTGAGCTGGCCACACTTTTTTCAGAAACTATTTACACAAACACAGTCCTTACAAAGTTATGTCCAGAATGTGAGCAGTTTATTTTGGGATGCAATGTTCAGATATTCACAGAAGTATATATAACATAACACAATCATCCTAACCGGAAAAATGTAGGCTACATTTGTCCTAGCGCTAACTGAGGAAAGATTGACCCAACACAAGCAGTCATATTTTCTAACTCTCGGCTGATATAAACTACAATATGAATTAGCTAATAGCAATTACTATGTATAATTAATCACATCACGGGTGAGCTCACCATTGATCGAAAGAATTAGGTAAAACACTTTTGAAATCGAAAGTAATCCGACGATTAGTTTCAGCGCGCAGCCATGCATTTGTTGCTCACAGAAACCGAAGATAATAAGAGAAGACAAGATGAGTTTGGTCTGTTTATAGTATGCATGTTGAAGGGGTGTGTCAATCACTGTCGTTCACATCCCACCCTTCATTTCCGGAAGTCCTCAAAAAATGAGTGAACTTTTACACACCTCATTTTGTTATAACATCTTTGGTCAAGCAGACGATAACGTGAAACCCAGAATGCATTGTATGTCAACACAGCTGGAATTAGCTTAGCTCATCATAATCAGTACAACCTTCAAAAAAGTATTTTACACACATATGTGCCCATTACAATCTGTGCAAGAATCGGAATGCATGATTTGTGACCTAGAATTGAAAACATGTGAATAAAACAGTAAATACACAAATAATTGCCACAAAACATTTTCTGATAGTGATTTATTGAGACAAGTGGCGCGTGCCGGAAGTCAACCACGTACCCTCTCACTCTGAGCCATTCAGTGTTGTTGTTTATGTATGTAGATAGTGAGCTAAGCTGTAGCATTAGCAATGACTTTCAAAAGGAGACAACTCACAAATGTGGAAATTCTCGAGATTTTGAGTCTGAGTATGAAAGTCAGGAATCAGATTCTGACAGTGAGGAGCTGCCCCCTAACCTTGTAGCCATTGAGAACCCTGAATCTGAGGACCCCTTGTCCACTGACAAAGTCCCAGTTCCATTAGAAGATGCTGGTGGTGATGGTGGCAGACTGACAGTGGATGAAGTACAGGAGTTCTGTGGTAGCTGGAAGGCTGCCAGCCATTTCACCCCTCCTGGCCCTGCTGATTGTGTTGATGAGTCCCAGTCTGGAGTGCAACGCCCCTTGCCATTTCCATCTGAGGCAGAGTGCTTCAAGTTGTTTCTGACAGAGGAGCTTGTGGGAGACATAGTAGAGACCAATCGCTATGCCTTGGAGCTACAGGATAAGAGAGAGCCAGTGTAACGGATGTGAAATGGCTAGCTAGTTAGCGGGTGCGCGCTAATAGCGTTTCAATCAGTTACGTCACTTGCTCTGAAACCTTGAAGTAGTGGTTCCCCTTGCTCTGCAAGGGCCGCGGCTTTTGTGGAGCGATGGGTAACGATGCTTCGTGGGTGACTGTTGTTGTGTGCAGAGGGTCCCTGGTTCGCGAGGGGACGGACGTAAAGTTATACTGTTACACCAGGAGTGGGGGGACAACCACAATTAGTGAAATGTATACATTCCTGGTGACAGTAAAGAAGAACTCCCTAAGAGAATACTGGAGCAGAGATCCTGTGTTTGCAACTCCCTTCTTTGCCACCCTCTTTTCCCAAGACTGCTTTCTAGTTCTGCTGCTATGACTGCATTTCATCAACAACGCTACTGCACTGCCTTCCTAAATGACCCGTTATACAAAATAAGAAATGTTAACAGCTGGCAGTAAAGTGGCATGACAAACGAGACGTCCATGTCCTCTCCACTGTCCATACAGCAACCATGTCGGCCACAGGGAAGGTGAACCACCTGACGGGAGAGAGAAACAAACCAGACAGAGAAACATCAAACCAGACTGCGTGCTTGACTATAACCTCAAAATTGGGGCAGTGGATAAGGAGGGCATGATAAACAGCTTTGTGGAATGCACTCAGAAAACGACCAAGTGGTATAAGATATATTTCAATTTTTCCAGGGTAGTGTCAAAATACAACATGCCAATACTTCTGACGCATTTAGCATTGTTTTACAGAGCTAATAGAAGAATGTAACTAGCTACATAAGCACGATTGAATATAACACCATAAAAGGTGAGTAACATGAGTAACGTTACCTAGCGTGTCCGCGGTTATAAGGAATATACACAAATATATTATGCTCCATGCACACAGTGAGCTACAGTAAAAACGGTATAACACGACAAAGAAACTATTATAACGTAATTAGGCACTTACTTTGATAGAAACGCAGTCTGGATTTGAAGATGGGTGTCTGTAGTGACGCCTCTAGCACTGAGACGCTGTGCCACTTGGGAGTCAAAAGGCCAGGGTAGTTTCAACATACAACACATGCTAATACTTCCCTGACGCAATTAGCATTGTTTTCCAGAGCTAATAAGACTGTAACTAGATACCTAAGCATTGAGTATAACACCATACATGTTATGAAATGAGTAACGTTACATCGCGTTTCCGCGGTTATAAGGAATATACACAAAAATATGATGCTAAAGTAGAAACGACATAACACGACATACAGAAACTATTATAACGTAATAAGGCACTTTGATAGAAACGCACTCATTTCCAAAGTTATCCTCTTATGGCTGCAAGCCCGAGGTCGGTACACCTATGACAACATCCCCCACCCCCCCCACACTGATTAGCATCGCTAGCATAGCGTCACAATTAAATAGTAGCATCTAAATATCATTAAATCACAAGTCCAAGACACCAAATGAAAGATACAGATCTTGTGAATAAAGCCACCATTTCAGATTTTTAAAATGTTTTACAGGGAAGACAAAATATGTAAATCTATTAGCTAACCATGTTAGCAAAAGACACCATTTTTCTTTGTCCACCATTTTTTCTCAACACCAGTAGCTATCACCAATTCGGCTAAACTAAGATATTGATAGCCACTAACCAAGAAAAAACCTCATCAGATGACAGTCTGATAACATATTTATTGTATAGGATAGGTTTTGTTAGAAAAATGTGCATATTTCAGGTATAAATCATAGTTTACAATTGCACCCACCATCACAAATCGACTAGAATAAATACACAGAGCAACGTGTATTACCAATTTACTCATCATAAAACATTTCTTAAAAATACACAGCACATAGCAATGGAAAGACACAGATCTTGTGAATTCAGACAATATTTCAGATGTTCTAAGTGTTTTACAGCGAAAACACAATAAATCGTTATATTAGCATACCACATATGCAAACGTTACCAGAGCATTGATTCAAGCCAAAGAGAGCGATAACGTAATCATCGCCAAAATATATTAATTTTTTCACTAACCTTCTCAGAATTCTTCCGATGACACTCCTGTAACATCATATTACAACATACATATAGAGTTTGTTCGAAAATGTGCATATTTAGCCACCAAAATCATGGTTAGACAATGACAAAAGTAGCCCAGCTGGTCAGAAAATGTCGTGCGCCATATTAGACAGTGATCTAGTCTTATACATAAATACTCATAAACGTGACTAAAAAAATATAGGGTGGACAGCGATTGATAGACAATTTAATTCTTAATACAATCGCTGAATTACATTTTTTAAATTATCCTTACTTTTCAATACAGGTTGCGCCAAGCGAAGCTACATCTAACAAAATGGCGGCATAAGCGATTAACATTTTTCGACAGAAACACGATTTATCATAATAAATTGTTCTTACTTTGAGCTGTTCTTCCATCAGAATCTTGGGCAAAGAATCCTTTCTTGGGTCTAATCGTCTTTTGGTCGAAAGCTGTCCTCTTGCCATGTGGAAATGCCCACTGCGTTCGGCATGAACTGGAAACGTGCCCAGAGGTTCAAAGTGTCTCAGAAAGCAATGCCTCAAAATCGCACTAAACGGATATAAATTGCTATAAAACGGTTTAAATTAACTACCTTATGATGTTTTTAACACCTATAACGAGCAAAAACATGACCGGAGAAATATTACTGGCTAAACTAAAGCTTGGAAAAAGAGCAGGTCCGTGTCCACCTTGCATCAGGCGCAGCTGGAAAAGGGACACTACCTACACGTTGTGCTGTTTTATAGAGGCTCTGATTGCGCAATCGACTCCATTCAAAGCGTCACCACGTAATGACATCCAGGGGAAGACGTAAGCAGTGTTTGTATCCTCATAGCATTCACAGGGACCTTTAAACTGACTCCAGATCAGGGGCCAAGATGTCTGAAATCTGACTCCATGTCAGGGAAAGTGCTGTAGAATGAGTTCTGTTCCACTCAGAGACAAAATTTCAACGGCTATAGAAACTAGAGAGTGTTTTCTATCCAATAATAACAATAATATGCATATTGTACGAGCAAGAATTGAGTACGAGGCCGTTTGAAATGGGCACCTATTATCTGGCTACTCAATACTGCCCCTGCAGCCATAAAAAGTTATTATTGGTAACGAAAACAACTTTGATTGCGATGCAGGCGACAGGTGGAAAATATGAACACGTGTATGCAGGACGGCAGATGAGTAAATGTCTGCACACTTGAACTGCACAAACAATTGAGAAGTGTTTGGGGAATTTTGTCCGGGTCAGAAATGTCAAAAAAATTAATTGGTCCGCAAAAGTAAAAATGACTACTTTTATGTGAATGAATGAGGCGGAACACACCTCATTTCAAACTGTTATTATAAAATAAAAAACTGTTTAGAAAATAATTTAAAATTGACAAATAAAACAGGTGGCGTGCTTTGGTTTGAGGGCAGCGCGGATGAAATGTACTGTTACATAACAATCACATTCTGGAATTGGAGAGAACGTTCTAACATCACGTGCATAAAACAACTCACGCTGGGGCGACCGTTAGAGATATTTGGAACTCACGAATGAAAGGGTTAACCTTTACAGCCCAGGGGTTCCGCTAGCGGAACACCCACAACATTCCACTGAAAAGGCAAATATATATTTTTTTAATATTTAACTTTCACACATTACCAAGTCCAATACAGCAAATGAAAGAATACACATCTTGTTAATCTACCCATCGTGTCCGATTTTTAAAAATGTTTTACAGCGAAAACACAACATATATTTATGTTAGATCACCACCAAAACCAAAAAACACAGCCATTTTTCCCAGCCAAAGATAAGTCACAAAAGCAGACATAGAGATAAAATGTATCACTAACCTTTGATAATCTTCATCAGATAACACTCATAGGACATCATGTTACACAATACATTTGTTTTGTTCGATAATGTGCATATTTTATCCACAAATCTCGGTTT